>NW_004524670.1:5771843-5796822 GCF_000260255.1 Octodon degus
GTTAATTCCAAGGTATTTCATTTTCCTCGGTGCTATTGTAAACGGTATTGTTTCTATAATTTCCCTCTCAGTGTGTTCATTGTCTGTGTAGAGGAATGCTATTGACTTTTGGGTATTGACTTTATAACCTGCTATGGTACTGAATTTCTGTATTAATTCTAGGAGCTTCTTGGTGGAGTTTTTTGGGTCTTCTAAGTAAAGTATCATGTTATCTGAAAATAAAGATAATTTAACTTCTTCTTTACCAATTCTTATTCCTTTTCTTTCTTTCTCTTTTCTAATGGCTATAGTTAATGATTCCAGAACTATATTGAATAAGAGTGGTGATACAGGACATCCTTGTCTTGTACCAGTTCTAAGAGTAAAAGATCTCAGCTTTTCCCCATTTAGAATTATGTTAGCCATTGGGTTTTCATAAATGGCTTTTACCAGATTGAAGTAGAGGCCATGTATTCCAATTTTCTCTAGAACTTTGAGCATGAATGAGTGTTGGACTTTATAAAAAGCCTTTTCTTCATCAATGGAGATGATCATGTGGTTTTTAGTTTTGCTCTATTCATATAGTGTATTACATTTATAGATTTTTTGAATATTGAACCATCATTGCGTCCCTGGGATGAATCCTACCTGGTCATGGTGTATGATCTTCTTGATGGTTTGCTGTATTCTATTTGTAGGATTTTATTGAGGATTTTGACATCTATGTTCATGAGGGAGATCGACCTGTAGTTCTCTTTCTTACTTGCATCTTTCCCTGGTTTTGGTATCAGTATAATATTTGACTCCACCAATGATTTTGGGAGGACTGCTTTCTTTTCAATTTCATGGAAGAGTCTGAGGAGTATAGGGAATACATCTTAGGTAAATGTCTTGTGGAATTCAGCTGTGAATTCATCTGGACCTGGACTTTTCTTTGCTGGTAGGTTTTTAATTACATCTCATATTTCATTGACTGTTATTGGCCTATTGAGAATGGGTACATCTTGTCAATTCAGTTGTGGTAATTTGTACCTTTCTAGGAATCTGTAGATGGAATATTTAAAAACAAAAACATTTTCTTGAGGTACAGTCTGGCCATAATTGGTATGTCATGACAAGCAGTACATATTTGGAAGACCCGAATGGCAGGCATTCCAAGCATGACCCCACTATTTCACATTGCTTTCTTCAGTGCAGTTGCTCAGTTCACATGTATCAGCTTATATAGTCAGTCAGGGTGAGAGTCCCACCAGGTAACTACTAGTTTCAAAAACCTGCTGATAGTTCTCAGGATCATTGCCTTACCCATCTTGTATGTATAAATGTATGGCTTCCTTTTTTTTTGTGTGTGTGTGTGTGGTACTGGGAATTGAACTCAGGACTCAGGACCTTGTGCTTGCCAAGCAAGTGCTTATTATATTGTGCTATCTCCCTGGCCCTCCCTTTTCGATACGCCTGCTTTGGGCCTAGGTTGCTGTGGACTTAAATGTGAGTCAAGGTATACGATCCCCTTTCTTGCATTGTGGGTACCACGTGTAGTCTCGGTGATGAGGAAAATGACTAAAATATCACTGTTTTGCTAAATTCACACAGTTTGCTTGTTAAGCAGTGAGGTTTTCTGCAAGTAGCTTGCATCTTATCCCTCAACTTCAACTTGCCTTTCAAGACTTAATATATTGATTTTCACTAAGTGAAGAGGGAAAAAGTATGGAGAGCTGTGCAAAAGATAGTTCCATGTTAGAGCACAAAATATTGTACAGCACTTTCTTCCACTCTCTATGAACTAGATGTCAGTTACACCTAACTGCAAGGAAAAATGCAGACCAGAGTGCATATGACTTAGGAAGAAGAGGAAATCGGTTTGCCAATCAGCTAGCAGTTTCTGCCATTGGCTGCAATTAGGGTAATGCAGCTTTCTATAACACCTCCTGAAAAATTACTTTCAAGAGAGGAAGAAGGGACCAAGTCAGGGTTAGAAAATTTTCTTTCGAGTTTGAACAAATTTTTCTGGATAGTTTCTAGATGATTCCCTTCTATATATTCTCAATCAAAGAGACTAGAAAAATAAAAAGTTAATTGGGGAAAAGAATGGCAAAGGATATCTTGAATTATATCATGGAGTTTGGGAAAGATGCACTTTACTTGAATGTATAAGATCTGCCTAAAGCTCAAACAAAAATGAGGTGATTAGCCAGGAAGAAGTGATTGGTATAGAATAAATAGTTTAGGATGGTCTTACTGGAAAATAGATTTGTAAGAGCATTCTTATTCTGAGGCATAAACATCAATTTATCTCAAAGAATGTTAAATTCTAATAAGATCAGAGAAAATCTAGCAGAACACTCAGCAAAGTTGGTATTTTAAAACCTTTTACTTGTAAAGAAAGATGCAAGTCTTTTGGTTCCAGAATAAAATTTCTTTTTGAATAATTAAAGCCTATGCCATTGTGATTGATGGGGCAGGAAAATGTTCAATTTTTTTCATGAAAAAAGTGTTTCCTCCCTTTGAAACACTGAATATTTTTATTTTTCACACAGACTGGGGTATTCAGCCACCAATTCCATGTACTATTCACAAATGAATGGCACTGTACTTAGACCACAGTAAACCTTCCTTCAGAAGTACAGGACTGGTTTCTAACAGCATCTGAGAGCTTGGTAAGAATGATACTACTTGTGCAGATGGCCAGCATTTTGGTTTCTTGAAGGATAGGGAATAGGAATCAGAAAGAAGGTAATCCAAGTCATGAGAAATTGATGTGTAGATAAGTATGGAACACAGAAAAATAATGAAGCCTAAAATCACCCATTAATATATGGTCTTTGACATGTTGTTTAAACTATCAGAATTCAGTGATGCCTTTAGGCTTATGAAGGATGAAGGGTGCTCATGAAATGCCCTTGTCCTCCTCTACAATTAATATCCACTTTGTAGTCAGATTATAACCAGGTTACTGACTAATTCAGGACAATGAAATTTGAACAGAACTGATGTCAATCTTTTTGGGTCAAGGTCATGAAGAGCTTTTTTTCCTCTTGCCTGCTGCTGTGCTGATCTTTGAGGCTATGGATTCCAGATGGCTTATCTTTATGACGATAAAGGACACTGACTCATCTTTGAATGAGCAGGAAATAATCCTATCCAAATAACAGATAACAGAGGTAAGAAAATGCTTCACAAATGGTAGTTACTGTTTTTGGTATTATTATAATCATAGAAACAGGTAATATTTTCAGTAGTAGCCCAGATTATAGGGCAGTATCATTGACTGGTTTGGATAAGAGTTGGACACTGGAGTATGCATACCTGAAAATAAATCAATGTTGAGTCTCACCTGGGCAGGAAATGACATAATCTATTTCTATGGTAAATAACATTGAAGTATACATAGGTGACAAGATAAATCAAGAGGTAGAAGAATGAATTTTTTAGAAAAGACTTTTAAAGTTACCTCTATTTTAACACTTTCTCTTAATCTCATCTGTTATGAACATCTGCTGACATGGTACCAAGATCCCTTCTTACAGGTTTCATGTTTTTTGTATTCCCCTATTCTTGAATATGGATTAGTCTTGGTGATTTGTTTCTAATCAACATACTATAACACAAATAAAGTACATTCCTTTTAGTACTAGATGATAAAACACTGCCCATCCCGAGGCAGCTAACTTCTACCAGGAGAGGACCAGGTATGACAGTGGGGACACAGATATGGGAAAAAACTACTTTTCCTTTTTTTTTCATGAATTCATAATCTATAAGAATAATGAAGTCATGTTTTAATAGAGATGTATACAAAGGGCTGTGGTGATTGCCCCTGAAGCAGCAATGGATTGAAGTTATTAATAGGTATTATTACTAGAGCAAGTGATATGAATTTTTTGAAGATGATTAATTCAGATGAGATTGGCTATATAAGTACCACAGAAATGAAGCATCAGATAATTACAACAGAAACTGAGACCTAATTATTAGTATTTTAGCTCTGGTCAAAGGAAGTGGTTAACTGGCTGGAACCAAGATGTACAAGTGCTTTGGGAAATGCGAGAGACTTACAACATAAAGCACACAGAAACACCAAACACAGGAGTTGGAGTGGGACTACATGGAAAGTCTGATCTAAGACAGTCTTGGCTGAAGATTTCCCCCTGGTTATTGAGGATGATTTGGAAATTGGCAGCTCCTGCTATAGAAATTCCTGTCTGTTATTTCTTATTACCATATATTTGATAGCTAATTTCTCTTTAAACAGTCATTGCAAAGCTCTAAAACCTCTTTTTTAGAAAATGCACAGTTTCTAACTATTTGCCTATAAGATCCTTATTAATTTCCAGGGGAGAAATAGTCATAGCTTCAGAAAGGAGAAACCTACAGACACTGCCTCAAATTAATAATAAAAATTAACCTCACTACAATAAAACATTGTTAATTCATTCATCTCCTGATGTGAGGCAGAGGAGGGGATAGTATCATTTCTGTGCTATTCTTGCCCAAAATATGTACCTTCTCTGTACTCAGTGAAATTGAGAGACATTCTGATAGTCTCCTTTGCAAAACGTCAAGATGATAAACAATAAAAACTGAGGAACTGTCCCAAATTGGAAGAGTTAAAGGAGTCACAGCAACTTATGCAATGTGGTGTCCCAAACTGAATCATGGAACACAAAATAGAGCAATCATGGAGAGAACTGTGGGATACAGATGAGTCAACAGTATCGTTGTCCCTTGATACCCATGAGGTTGGCTTTAGACCATCTCCTCACACGTGAATGCAGATGCCCAAAAATATTTCTGTATAATTCACACGCATCTTCTGGATTACTTATAATACCTAGTAGAATGTAAGCATTGTATAAATAGTTGTTACAATATATGGTCTAGTGAATAACGACAAAAAGAAGTCTGTACATGTTCAGTATCAACAATGTTTTACAAATACTGTATAGCTGATTCATGGTTGGTTGGATCCACAGATGAAGAACCTGAAGGTATGATGGGCCAATTATGTATTAATTTAACTTCTGTTTAATTCTCAAAAGATGAACTGATAACAAAAGCTAATGCATATGTATTTCTTATTTGGTCATCCCCCACTGAGGGCTTTATACACATTCATGGTCATTTCCATGTTATAGGTGAGGGCACTGAGGCTCAGGCAGGTCAGACGGGGTTCAGCTGGAGAAGGATACACAGCTAGTGAGCAGTAGAATGAGGACCAGATCTGAGCTCTCTGGCTTCTCCAATACACAGCCAATATCGCTGTTCCTACTTATATAGTGGAGCTCCTTCAGGGATGACAAAGACCACATTTCTGGGCCCTCTACTGTTGAGGCAACAGACAATTCCTGCTGGTGCACAGTGGGCCTGAAGCCCAGGCCTTTCTTCTTGGCTGGGATGTTCTCATAAAGGCATTTCCCCCTCCTGAGATTCTAAAATAAAACTTAGGGCTCTGTCTTCCCACACAAAGTATCAACATCTATATTTATCCCTTTTCCAGAAGCTGAGGAGACCCAGTTCATGCTAATTGCAGTTTACCAAACAAGCTGATTTTTAACCCCATGAATATTTTTGCCACTGAAAGAGCCTCAAACTTGTGAAAATGAACAAATGGCGAACTGCTCTGCTCTTTTCGCTTCCCACACATGATTATATTTTGTTGCCTATTAACTCTGCAAGTGCACCACGGGTATCTCAGAGACGTGACTAAGGATCCCAGCAACCCCAAATCTGAGCACAGCATGGATGGAGAGTCGGTTTACACACAGATTTCAGGATTGTGAGAACCTGGCCAGACACTGCTGGCAGCGAGAGCCTCAGATGATTCTTAGGCCAATAATTCAAGATCTACTTACTTGTCAGATTTATTTTTTTTTTAAAAAAAACTTAAAAAGCTTTTCATAATTGTATAAAGAAGAAAGACTGGAGTTATGAATTAAACACTAATATATTGATCATAGGATCCAGCAATTGTAAATATTTAGCCTAAAATACTGAATATGCACTTACTTCTGTTATGTCCCATGTATGTACCTATATTTATTATTTACATTTGTTGCTGAAGTATTTTGAAAGAACTTAAAGATTTTATGTAGCAGATGTTTCTATGCTGCAGAATAATGCAGCATGTCTACATGAGAGCTGATCTTAGGACAGCACTGTCTTTTTAAATTTTGTTTTATTTTGTTTTTGCCTCTGAAAGATTTGGAAGGTATTCAGGAGTGAGGAGCATTGATTAGACAACAGGGTAGAGTAATAACTATGAGGTTTAACCTTCAACTATGGGATCATGGAATCACAGAAGTCATTGCTAAAAATTCTACTTCATTCGTTGGTCTGCCCTGTGTGCTAGTTCAATCGGTTTACTAATTAGCCGCCAGCATACAAGTTCTGTGTTTTCTCACAAATGTCTTCGTTCCTCACTCCCTCACTCATTTCCATTCATCTTAATTACTTTCTTATTCTGGGACAAAAAACCCGACACCCACGAGTTGAAGGAGGAAATGTTTCCTTAGCTCATCGTTTGTCGAGGTTTCAGTCCACAGTTGTCTGGTTTCAAGGCAGGGCAGCATGGCAGGGAAGAAGCAGGGTGAATGGAGCAAGCCTTTCCCCCATACCGTTCTGCTGCTTCCAGGCCATACGCCTGCTGATTAGTGTTATCCACAACCATTTCTGTCTTTGGTCAATCCATAATGCACACCGAGAACGATGCTAAGGAAGTCAGTGAGTTAATCTAGTGTCATGTTACCATGACCCAATATCATCCACTCATGATCCAGTCACCTCCCAAAGTGCATC
This sequence comes from Octodon degus, assembly GCF_000260255.1. NCBI lineage: Eukaryota > Metazoa > Chordata > Mammalia > Rodentia > Octodontidae > Octodon > Octodon degus. Next base: position 5,778,618 of record NW_004524670.1, read on the forward strand.
TATGAGTGTATGAGGTTTTAGGTATAGTCCGTAACACTCAGATATAACCCTCCTGTTTTCACTTATTTGGATTGCAAAACCTGGCGCTTTCTTCTAAAATGCACCTCCCCTTTGCAAATGTATGTCTCCTTTCACTCACAAACAAGCAATACTATTTCCTTGCTCTGAGATCCTGTTCATGTTATCCATAGTGCTCTTTAGTCCTTACTGCTTTACACTTTGTTTTTTGTTTAGTTGTGTGCATAAAGTATCTTCTCTTCTAGATTTTAAGCTGCTGGAGAGGGCCTTAGTGATTGTGATATTATTTTATGCACTGCTTTGTACCCGGCAGCATTGAATGTCGCTTCTTCTGTGAATGTCTGAAAGCTCCCTAATAATTGCTTCAGTCATTAATGTTGGTGTGGCCAGTTTTTCATTTTCTGGCTTGAATGGAGAAAAAACATGAAAGCCCATTTCATGGCTCGGGTTCCTTGAGACAGCTTCAGTGAATACCACTGTCCTCTGGCACAATGAGGGCCCTTCTGCTGCTTCAGTGTGGCCCAAGGCCTAAGGGTGAGAATCCAGGGTGCTCCTTCTACAGGCCTGGAGGAGCGACAGATGGAGGGATCTCTGATTCTCTTTGACAGGCTGGATTCTCAATGCAATTAAAAAAAAAAAGCAAAGAGACCAATTCACAAAATACTCTGTCTCTATTTGGAGTAGATGCATTTTACATGCTTTAGGAGGTTAATGTCCCCTGCTCCTGATTACAAAAATCTGATTGGCATATTAATCAGGTTATAAAAGTGAGAGAAGGAAGAACAGCCAAAGAGGCAACAGCTGTTCTTTTGCTGCCAAATCTATTCAAGATATAAAATTTTTGCTGAGATATTTATTGTAAAATAGTTTTTTTTCCCTTTCTCCTCTTGTTTTTATTTTTAGCCAGCATTCCACAGCATCTGTTCCACCTCATGTGAGAAGCGTGCTACAATGGGCGGCGAGAGGGTTGTACTTACAAAAATTGGGGAGACTTTTGTGGAGTGAGAGAAGCAGCAGTGCATTCCACTTCCTCAAAGCCAGAGGAGTCCAGGGGGAGTCTTGCTGCTCTGCTCTTGAGGCTCCTATTTTCAGTTCCCAGAGTTTTGAGAGATACCTGAGACAGACTTATTTTGTCAGCAGGATTCTGCCTGAGCTTGCCTAACTTTTGTTTGCATACTTTCTAATGATGGGAAACTCACCTCTCAAAACAAATTTGAAGAGGAAAGTAAAACAGACTGGTTTCCTGGAATTCATCGTAGAGAACAAAAAGCCAGCTCAGGGCCAGTCTCAGTCTGGGCAGCAGTAATTCATAGCTTGTGTGAATCACGACCTGTGTAGCTATATGGTTCTTCCTTGTCCCTGAAGAAAGCTTAGGCTCCTTGCTCCTCTTTTGGTGTTTAAGGCCTCATGTGCCAAATCTATTGTCTTTTGTTGGCTTTCTCTCCTGCACATGCTTTTCTCCAAGTTCAGTTTCCCAAGTTGTTTCATCACCCCTTCCTATGCTCAGTTCTGAGTGCCTTTTTCCTTCCAGCTACTCTTTCTCTGATCATCTGAGTCTATTCAAAGTGTAGGTTCCAGATTCCAGATGAGGTGCTCTAGCTGAAGAGCATTTATTTTGCATTATAGAGAAGGAAAGAGCTGCTTCTGTTTATTTCGGGATGCATTACTTCTTACCTTAAGTTAACATCAACACATCGAGACACCGGCTCTGGTTTACTCATTGTCAGACCTTCTTAATGGAGTCAATTGATTTGTTTCATAGGGAAAATAGTACAACATATGGGCTCAAATTTCACAGCATCAGGGAAAGCACTAATTTATTACAATGTGTGTATTGAATGCTAATATGTGATTGGTTGCAAAGTTAAGCCATATACAGTAGAATGTGGTTTCAAAGAAACAATTTGGGAAGTAATGAAGATATAACTGTCCTAAGATCTTTTTTTTTTTTTTTCCTTTTGGCAGAACTGGGGCTTGAACTCAGATCCTTGCATTTGCCAGTCAAGCGCTTATCCTACTGAGCCATCTCTCCTGCCCTGTCCTAAGATCTTGATGTGAGTTATTGACATGAGTTCTAAACACACTCTAAGTATCTTAATAGTAAAGAAAAAAGTAAAAAGATAGGAAATATTCTTAGCTTTTCTCTGATAGAAAAATATGCATCCCTTAGGTGGATCTATTTTACTGTACAAAACAATTTCTGATATATATTCTACCTCAGTCCTTTTGAAAGTAAGCTATATGGTGCTCAGGGTCATGCCTGACTTCCTCAGTCATGTGTTCCTCTCAACAAACACAGTCTTGTTCAATATTTTTTTTGACCAGATTCCACAGAGGAATTAAAGCAGTTAGATTATAAGGTTATTAGTTGAAAAAATTATAATATAGATATAAAAAATTAGAATGAGAACAGAAAAAGAAGGAGTGCAAAATGAAGCTTGGTGAGGGAAAGATGAGTTTCTCTGAAAGATAAAAGGAATCTAACAATAAGCAAATTAATATTTGATGTCAAACTTGTGGTAGCAAGAGTAAAACAGAAGACATTATCCATATCATGGAGGAAATCCACTTCAGGAAGCAAAATCTTTCCTAACACTGTTTTGGGGGAAATGTCTTGTATAACTCTATACATAACTCAAAGAAGATGGCTCTCTATGCTTCAATAACAGTCTATTGGAAATAAACTTAATAGTTGGCCTTCATTGCGTTTTGGAATGGAGACACAGGGATCACAATGACTTGTAAATTAGTCAGTGAAGGTGAAGCAATGGGACCCATGGATCCTTACAGAGGGGTGTAGAAGCATGCATAAAATGTGCTCCTAGCCCTTGCTTTTGTACATACCTCTACTTGGTCACCATGAACTCAAAGTAAGTCCAACCTGGGTCCTAAGAAGAAAGGAGGCAACTAGAAATGATCAGAGACCTCACTGGGATCATTTACACCCTGAGTCCTATAATTCTGTAATTCAGACCAATTTGTTTTAATGGATCCCTGGGGGTCCCTTAACTTGTGTTCAACTATCAATATCCCAAGAAATTGAATGCATCAACCTGATTGGTATTGTCATGATTTGAGCTTTCCTAACGTTAGACTTTCAGACAAGCCAGTGAGTGGAGGTTTATGTTTTATTTGGGAGGAGATTCTAGGAAGCTCAACTGAGGAAAAGTGACAGAAGGAGGGAAAACTGACACAGTGCTTGTTAATAATTGGTTTGCCTACCTTTTGAAGAATACCTCCTCAGTTTTTACCGCTTTGGGAAATTTTCTTTGATTCTGCAGTGTATTTGGTTTTTACTTTCCTTCTCTTCTTTTTACCTTCCTTTACGTACTGTGCTTGGCTCTTGTTTACTACCAAGCACGCCATGTGGTCACAGATGTCTCTTCTGCTAGACATTGAGTTCCTTGAGAAAACTAACAATAGAGTTTTTAATATCTTTGGTTTAGCACATAAGCATTCAAAATATTGTTTGTTCTATTAATGTAGACCTCCCTTGCCAAGTCAAATGGAGAAACCACATCTTGAGAATCCATAGCACAATTCTCTTCCATGTGGCTAGACCTGCCTTGATGAGGCAAAGTCTTTGATAAAGGGTCAGCGGGAATGTATCTCTTCTTTTGTAAGTAATGCCACCAGAGGTGATTTCAGATTTTTGTTGCTATAGAAACCTCAGAAAGTACATTAACTTCAATGCAAAGGCATCTTCTTTCTTAAAAATTTCATGTTTGAATGACTTAAATGCAGGTCCCAGCTGGTGATTAAATGTACTTCATAGGAGGCAAACAGTATAATGCAGTGGTTAAATATGTAGGTTTTAGATTCCTGAGTTCAACTGCTGGCTCCATCTCAAATACATGTGTGATTCTGAAAAAGTCAGATGAAGAAATAGAGACACAGAGATATGCATCTTTCTCAAGACGCATAGACCCACAACTTACAATTTTGCAAGCTAGTTAATATTAGCTTCAGAATCTTGTGCAGTATCACTAATAATAAATTATGGAATTAGAATTTGAGCAAGGAAACAAAATAACTCTTCTCCCCTCTCTTTTCCTCTCTGCTCCCCTTTTCCTTTCTTACTGAAAGAAATGTTCAGTTTAATTTTCCTTGAAAAAGGTTTAATACACTACCATATGCATGAAAGAAGACTATATTTCAAATAGAAGGCAATAGTTTGTTGTATCACTGTCATTCATAGATACTATAATCCTTGTTAAATATGAATACTTTTATTTTAATAGAAATTACTTACATGAGGCACATAGCATACCATGTTGCCAGATTACATGATTCCTCATCCAAGGATTATTCCTGCAAGGCATATGCTATTGTCCTAGTTTGGTTTTCCTAGAGGCATCTCTGAGAAAAGGATTCAGATGCAAGCAGTTTACCTGGGAGACATCCCAGGAGACCTCAGTGGAAGCCTAGTGAGCCAGGAAGGAAAAGACACCAATTAAGACCATGTTATCAGGAAAGTTAGCCCTGTGGGTACACGAGGTTAATCCCATTGGGCAGCTCTGGGAACTGATAGGGAACAACTCCTCAGAATTATCGGCACTGAGTTGTGAAGGAGTTGGGATATTTCATTTACAAGTCCCTCATATCCTGGTTGAGGGATATAGTCCAAGGCATATTAACTTTCTGGTACTTGCAGTTTACTATTTGTGAGATTCTGTAGACAGATTCTTAGGCAAAAGTATGCCAATGCTGGCACATGAAGGACTGTAAGGAATAAGGGTAGAGTACTTACAATACACTTTGCAACTGATAATTATCCATTACAATTTTGCAAGTTGTTAATATTAGCTTGCAAGGATGAAGAAATTGAGACTCAGAGACGTGATGTGACATGCTTCAAATCTTGGGTATGTAAAATGTTGGAGGTGGCATTAGGATTCAGGTCCTTTTCATCCCTAAATCCAAATTTTTCCTGTTCTTTGCATTATCCTGCATTAAATTGTTCTGTTCAATGGCAATTGGTAGCTACCTTGTAAGAGGTGAAATTGTGTCCCTTTCCCAAAATGATTTGTTGCAGTCTGCATCCCTAGTACCTTACAATGTGACGTGATTTGGTGACAGAATGGCTGCCAGGTGCCAGTGGAGAGGAAGTTTTACTGGGGTGGAGTGGGCCATTGATCTCATCTGGCTGAGTCCTTTCAGGGTACCACTGTGGAAGGAGAGGTGCACAGAGGCAAGACTGTGAGACACATGAGGAAGGTGGAGGCTAGTGTTGTACAGCTGTGAGCCAAGGAGCAGCAGATCCCCAGGAAACCACCAGCAGCCAGAAGAGAAAGAAAGGCTTCAGGTTTACTTCTATGGGTTTCAGGCCCATCCTGTAGAAGCTTTGATTTTTAGATTTCTATCATCTACGGCTGAGAGAAAATAAATATATATTGTCTTAAACTATCTAGTTTGCGATATTTTATTATACAGTCCTGGAAAACAAGTACACGTTCATCATTGTTGTTCTTTGCTCTTTAATAAAACTTTTACTGAAAATAATGATTGTACCAGAAGTGGTTTTCATGACAGCCTGCAGAACTGTCTGAGCTGCAGTGTGGATGATGCCCTTTCAGAGTGATGTGAGTCTCTTGAGGTATCAATCCTTCTGACACAATGGATATAAACAATGATGGTTTGGATAAAATAATTTCCATATTTACTACTCACTAGGCTCTCTCCTGATTAGTGTATGCAGCACTGCTTTCAGTTAAGGTAAAACAGATCCTATTCAGTGGAAATATAGAATTTTGAAGGAGCCCAACATGAGGCTCCAAGATCCTGCTTGTCCCTGTCATCTGATGGTGCAAGGTGTTTCCCCCTCTGATCATTCAGGATTTCTTGATCAGTTGTTTTTCTCTTCTGCACTTTCAGAATCTGAGCAAAAGCCTTAGGGCAAGAAGGTAAAAGAAGATTCATTCTCAGAAATGATACATCCTGGCCTTAGAACTAAGCACACACTTCAAGGAGGGGGAGAGAGAGAACTAGAAGTTGGGTTGAGTTAAAAGCCCCTGTAGACATATGTGAGGTTATTGTCATGTGCTGGTGATGGTCAAGTAGAACCCAGGTCCAAGAGCAGCAAGAGTAGCCCACTTTTTGTTCTACTGTCATGAAACAAAGTCATTTCAGTGTGGCTCCTGTTCCCAAGGCTTTGTGAATTCGCATGGAAAACAATTTCATGCTCTGACTAGTCTAATTTTAGAATATTTGGAGCTGTTGGCTTGGTCTACTCCTAGCAGCAGGCATTACTTAGGTACCATTGTTCAAGGACAGGTGTGTGCTTTTGTGTCTGTGTTGGACACTGTTGGGCCACACAATATAGTAAAAGACTAGGAACGGGAGACGGGGACATCTGAGTCTGAATGAAAGAATTTCTTGTGGTTTATTTGTCCTATTTTTTCTCTATATTTAAAACTGTAAGGTGGACATAAAATAACATTATCCATATTGAAAGATTAAATGAGGATCAGAAGGGTATGTCTTCAGGTTTTTAAGATGATCAAATGCCCAAATCATGAAAATTGTGCCTGTAAGTGTTCAACACCCGTTAGCTCTTGTTATTGTTTTTGTTATCACTATTAAAAGATTTTATGGAAAATATGTGGGACAGTACTAATGGACATACATGTTCTTTCCTAGGCTGCTAATTTGACCACCATAAGTATACATTGACTAACAGAATGGGAAATAAATAGAATCTATCTACATCCATATCTATATTTCTATATATTATCTATCTATCTAATCTACCATATGTCTATATATTATCTATCTTATAGCAATATCCAAATAATCTTTTATTAAGGTGTTTATGAACACAAAGGAAGCCTGCTGTTAGCAGAATTCCCCTTTTGGAGAGGTAGACAAATAATGTACAGGCCTCACTGAGAGGTGATTTGGAGATTATTACCAATCTCTTCTAAATATGACGGTGATGATGCCCCTGATAAGGAGTGTTTTGGTTGCCACTTGTCCTACTTACAGTCTAGGTTATTGTTTCTGAAACTTCTTTTTTCAGTATTAAGAACTGAAAAAAAAAAAAAAAAAAAAACAAAGAACCAAACCCAGGGTCTTTACTCAGCTCCAGCTCTTTTAATTTTTTATTTTGAGACACGTCTTGCTAAAATTCTAAGGATGGAGCAGAACTTGCTATCTCCTTGCCTCAGTCTCTCAGTGTTTTCTCAATCTCTTAATGGGCCTACCAATCACTTGGAACTTCATTAAAATGAATGCTCAAATTCAGGGATCTGAAGTACAGAATAAACACAATGACTGTTCTTTTTTATTGTTCTGTCTCGTTCCCGTATATGCGTAGATATAATCTTCATTGACTTCATTGTCCCTTGTCAGTATCCACCTGACTTATGCGGTTCATTTGCCTTTTCAACATTCATTGAGTCATTTCTATGTGTAAGAAACTGTGTTAAGCATTAAATCTCACAAATAATATTTTTACTTAGATTATGTTATGAATTGTACTATCACCAATACTGTATAAATTCCAGAAGTGTTTTGGAGAAAGAGTCCTTCCTGGGTCACGGTGTCTACTTTTAGAATTTCCCTGCACCTTTCCATCTATCTACCAGGCTTGTGGACTGTGTCAGGAACAAGTGATAAGAAGAAAAACTATTTTTCTAGTTGTGAACCAGATGGCTCTAGTTCCCAGCATTTACATGGCTTGACTCAGATGGCTCTACCAATTTGGATGCAAAATTTTCCTCCTTTGTTAGATTCCACTTGAACTAGAATCACAGGACCACACTGAATTCTGCTTAGCAGGAGGCTGATGTAAAGTCCTGAAGGTATGTCTATTCACTCAAGTCTGTTTATAATCAAAGAGGTTTTCCTCATCCATCCCTTTCAACCCTTATTCAGTCTCACTGGCTCCTTTCTCCCCCTTTCTAGATTGTCTCTTCCCCTTAAATGCTCATCTCATATGATAAGCAGTTTGGATGTCTGCTAGCTCTTTGATATTTAGGTAATAGTCTCAACAAGTAAAGGTCCTTCCAGTTTTCAGAGACCAACCACCATAGGTGGTAAAGTAGCATTAAAAATAATAAATATTCCTCCCCTATAAGCCATAAAATCCCAGAAATGACCAATGAAAGAGCAGAGTAACTTCCAGTGACCTACAAAAATTCTTTAAAGGAAAAAACATATATTACAATGCAAACATCATCAAGGCCTCTTGCCACCTCTGTGCTGTAGGTAGCTGAGCCAATCTTGTAATTCCATCAGTGTTGCAAAGGAGAAGTGAAAATGCTGGGCAGATTTTCAATGATGATTTCATAGTTTTTAATCCTTACGAATGAAATTGCTTAAAATCAATCTATATAGTAAAGATTTCTTCTTGTTATTTCTCTCCGTCCAGTAAGTTTGGTTCTTATTGGCTATTGCACAAATCCATTAAAATGCTGGAGGCAGTATTTTTTTCAGGAAAACTTGCTTTATAAAATTCTCATTATACAATGTCTCTTTTTATGCACTATTGTAATGGGAAGATCTCTACAGTTTCCCTTGAATTTCCAGGGGTGAAACAATTTCTTAGCAGAGTGTTAGCTAAAATATATTTCTTCAAATTTGTTAAAAATTATTTATTCTGTGTTTACTTCCTACATCCCTTCATCAAGCATGTTTTCTCTGCCCACACTCCCTACCACATCCCTGCCAATAGAAGCTGCTCTTAAAACCTATGTACTTGCTTTATAGTCTGGTTTTGGGCTTAAATGATTCATGTCCCCTAACATATGGACTACATAAGCCAAGGAAGGAAATCATTTTTATGTCCTACAAGTTTACTGAGGGTCATGTCTTTCCCTCTTTGACCCAAGCTCTAGGTTGCTGGTGTATGAACTAGTTTATTCCAGGTACAACATGATTTCCAATTAGGAAGTGGTACGGCAGAACATGTCTCATGAAAAGAATCAGGAAGGGTTCCAAACATCAAAACGTCTGTGCACCGACATTTTGCAGCATATAAAAGAATCTGGAACATATGGATTAAATTCTTGTTAGAATATATACATTCCTCTTCAAAAACTGCTCGAGATAAGCCACACTTGGAATTTTCTCTCTTCTCTTCCCTTCTAGCTCATGTCCTACCCCACTCTGGCTACATTATTTTTGTGCCTAAAAGCACAATGATATGTCCATGTAGTGTTTCATCCTAGAGAGGTTTCAGAGAGCTGCCTTTCTATTCTTAATCACTTTTAGTCTTTCTTTTTTAATTTTTAATTTTTTTTTAACTTCTATCCTTTCTGATGGGTAGTTCTAATATTCCAAATATGGTCTCGGGTGATGCTTAGTTTTGCATCGCTACCCCTTGCACATGCATAGCTTCATTTTTCTGAGTTCATGGTAATGGTAAGAACAGATTGCAAGTCAATGAGACTGACCACCAATACGGTTTTGAAACTTTTTATTGAGTTTCCTATTATTATGGTATCCTAGTTTTCTCTTTATCTCTCTGGTGTATCTTAGGTTCTACTTTGGAGAGTTGTAGAAAGGCTGAAACTGTGCTCACTGCTACATCTCCAGGATGTGGAGAAGTTTTAGGCACATAGCTGGAGCTCAGCAGATGCTTGTTGACTGAATGACTGAATCGTCTGATAGAGTTGTGTTTACAGGCTTTACTATCAAAATCCATCCTAGACCTCTCTCTCTACCCTGATTACCCTAAAAATCTTAACCATCTCTTGTTTTCTCTGCTGGTATCTACTGGCTCATCTGTCTTTCAACTTCCTATAGGATGACTTCATTCATGTGCAGATACATAAATTAACTTTCTTCCCATCACCTTAAGAGAAACAATGTAATCCATGGGGCAGTCACTTTTAGATTCCATTCTTGTTTTCGTTTCCTGTAATGTAGATATTTATGGCATCCTTTCTATCTCTCCTTTTTAATTTCTTCATTCTATCTTAGTGCCAATTCTAGAGTTTCCCCCCTTTTGTCATCTCAGTATTTTCTCTGAGCTTGTCATTTTCCTTCCCTTGTTTAACCCCTTTGAATCTTTTTTTTTTTTTTTTTTTTTTTTCCGGAACCGGGGATTGAACTCAGGCCCTTGTGCTTGCCAGGTAAGCACTTATTCCACTGAGCCATCTCCCCGGCCCTTGTTTAACCCCTTTGAATATATATATATATATATATATATATATATATATATATATATAATTTTTATGCTTCAGTTCTTTTGATGCATAGCGGAACAGAGGAAGAATTTTAAAATCTGAATTCTAGAGGTCTCTTATTAATTTGCCTTGATCTGCTCCTCCAACCTTATCAACACTGACATGGTATGTTAAGGTGACTTATTTGGAAGTAATGAGAAGGATGAGTTGGTGGGGGAGGGCATGTGTGAAGTGCCTCTGGGGAAACTGTCAATGAGAAGAGACTTAGAAATAAAGTCCTTCTGGTTCATATCTTGGTACTTACCACATTGTGTCTAGACTGAGAACTGCTTAGGACCAGAAACTATATTTCAGCAATCATATGGTCTTTCAAATACTACCTCCGACTATCAGAGAAATACTTATTAAGTATTTACTAGGCGGTGGATCTGCACCAGGTGGTAAAAGCACAGAGTCAAATTCTGCTTTTGGAAGCAGATTTTGTGGGGATATCCACCAAGTGTGCTGGGTTGTAAACAATTCAATCTGCCTGGAAAGTCCTAAGAGCCTTCTTAGAAAAGATGACAATTGAGTGACATCTAGAAATGGTAAAGGGCTTTAGTAATAGGTGGTGAAATGAGTGTGGAATACCAGGGGGAGAAAATTTCTTGGAGACACGATAGCGAGTTCTGAAAGGAAATGGCTCCTTTTGATTGGGAAGACAATTAGGCACCATTTCATAATCTGTGTCTGGAAGCATTCTGGTAGCAGCATTCTTGTTGGAAGGAAAAAAAACTCAGAGAATTTTTGTTGAAGCTGAACTTACATGTCAACTTTGTGTAAAATTGACAGTGTCCATGTGTGTTAAAAATGTGAATAAATGCCTCTTGGGTGATATGAGAGAGGGTGGGTCAATCCCTTCCAAGTCATCTCCATGGCTCCACCATCAGATGGACTAGAAAACTGGCTGAGATGAGCTGTGGAAGAGCCAGTGGCAGACACAATCAAGTTGTGGAAAGTCTCAAAGGCATTGTAATGATTATTCGTGAGTTTTAACAACATTAGCCTGATTAATACCTTAAAAAGTTGACTCTTACTTGAGTGTGTTTTGGCAGATAGCAAAAATGTAGGCAAATAATTCTTTTCTAGAACACTTTTCCCCTCGATTCATAGGAAAATAATTTTGAGATCATTATATTAAAAGAAAATAATAATACATAGGTTTACTGGGCTTATTCTATGTGGTAAAAACTATTTTGGGGTCTTTACACAAATTAATTTTCTCTATGATAACCTTGTACTGGTTTCATTTTGGGGGGTATACCAGGGATTGAACTCAGGACCTTTCTCTTACCAGGCAGGCACTTATGCCACTGAGCTATCTCCCTGGCCTTGATAATCTTGTATTTAAGCATTGTTTGTTCTTCTCTTTTTATAAAGAAGAAAACTAGGGCACAGACAGGTTAAGTAACATACCCAGTCACATAACTATAAAGAATTAGGATTAAATGTTAATCCTAATTTAGATCTGGGTGGTCTGATTTCAGAGACAGTGCTCCTAATCACTATCTTATACTACATTACAACAGCAAAGTTTTTATAATCCTATAATGAATTACTTAGAAGATGAATGACGTATTATATCTTTTCATAGTGTCTTGTGTGTAATATGTGCTTGATTTGTGTTTATTGACTCAATAATTGTAATAATAATAATAATTCTCCTCAATTGAGCATTTACTGTATAGCAGATGCTGAGCTAAATATTTTACAGAACTTTTCTACTCACAATAATCCTCTGAAGTAAATAAAGCACTAAACCTTGATCTAATTCATTAGAATTATAAAACAGGTTATATATATATATATATATATATATATATTTCTTTTGATCTAAATAAAAATCATGTAACATTCAACTTGTGTTTTGAGTTAAAAGATAGGCCTAGATCTGTAGCTAAGAAGCTATGAAACTAATACCTGAACCTAAGTCTTCTGATTCTAAATATTGCTAACCTTCTATCACACTGCACTGTTTTTCAAAGATCTTTGTACTTATAAAATATTGCTCACTGGTAGTTAAAATACCTGGAGACTATTTTATAGGCAGGCTAGTATTGAGCTTGCCCTTGAGGGGTGGGAGGACAGATGTTGGGCAAGAACATTCCAGATGAGAGGAATGATTGTCAGAGAAGAAAAGAAGGTTAGACAGCCTGAGGTATTTTTAACAATTAGCAACTCAGGTGTGTGACAAGTACTTTGCAACCTGTAAAGGCATTATGTAAACTACTCATTAGTAGTTATTATGAAGTACATGATTATTTTCTATTGGAGTATGCCAATTTGGACTCTTGACACTTGTTATGTTTAGATAAAAGGAGAAATCCTAAGCTGTTTGAGCAACTGAAACACACACTATACACATGTATACATTGGAGCACTAGACCCCTGCCATTCCTATTTTTATATGTTGAAATTTCTAACTGTCTAATCGTGGTGGTACAAAGTTCACTCCCTCAGCAGCTAAGATTGATTTTTCCTCTAAGTAGACATGCTTCACAGAAGTACCCTTTCCCGTTACATTTTGAAAGTCATCAGACATGCTGTTATAAATGATCACGGAAGATTACTAGAGATGCCTCACAATAATAGTGAACCGAGTACCATCTGTAATTTCCAAGGATGACTCGCAATCATTACTCAAAATGAACCCTATCTGAGTGCTGGGCTGAACTTTCTCTTTTCCTCCCTCTCTCTCTTTTTTACTACTTTATAACATAGCTGAAATAGATACAGAAGCTCATGAATTTTTATGCAAAATAGTAAGTTGCACGCCACCACTGTGCAGACAAACTCCTCTTGTGAGGATGCAAGGTAGCCTTCATCTCAGCAGCCGGCAGCCTCAGACACACAGGCTTCATGTAAAGTGGCTACATGGGAGTGTAAGTCCTTGCTGATTGCTGACCCCAAAAGGATTTAGATGCTTCTTGCTTCAGATTTTCTCATAGGCTAAGAAGAAAATGATTTTATATTTGTTGACAGAATCATCTCCTGCTCAAGATGTTTTTACAGAACATTTTATGTCTCTCCATCTCTCTTGTGGATAAGCCATGGGAAGTGAAGTTCTCCAAGCTGGCAACCACTAAGCCACCTTTCTTAGTTTCTGCTAGGCTCAGATGCAACTGGTTCAGATGCGATTGCTCCTCAAGTCCTATTCATTCCACTCATTAATATGTCCTAAATCTGCATTTTGCCTCTCTGTCTGTGTTGTCACAGCATAGCTTGGCCACTTCCTCTTTGCTCCATCAACCACTGTAGCTGCTTTTCAGTTTCTTTCTTGCTGTTTTCTCTCTTCCTCGCATCCACTGTGTTTTCACCTGCTAGGGTGGTTTCTTCATCTTCCACACCTTGATGGATGGATTTTTTTGTTGTAAATCTCTAATGCTCTCACTTTGCTTAAGAAAGAAAATCCAAGAATCTTGGCATGAGATAGCTGGCTTTTCATTAGTTTGCTTCATTTAGCCCCATTGACTAAAGTTCCAATTACTTCTCTGCTGTATTACCCTCAAACTACCAGTTGTTTTCCAGATATGGTATGTAATTTTCTGTAACTGCAACTTTCCTCTGAAACTTTTTCTTATTTCAACCTCTTTTCCCCTCCAAGGATTTTTTTTTTGCCTTTTTCTGTGTCACTAAATATACAGAAAGTGAGTCTTTTACAAAATTTAATCCAACAAAAAATGACTGAGGACCTAATGTCTAACTAACAGACATTGTGTTTTATACTTGATTCCAAATATGTCACATTGCAGCTGGGGAACTTGGAGAGATGGATATGGGGGCAGCAATGTAAAAGAGATTATATAAACAAATGCTCAAACAAAGACCAGAGGGAGTCTTTTCAGATGCTCTATCTAGAGTTTTCTATCTAGGCATGCCCAGTCACTCTTTATCATGTTGCCCAGTTTTATTTTCTTCATGGCATGTATCTAAGCTTTTCTTATTTATTCAGTTGCTTCCCTGTTTATTTTGTCTTTTCCACTGAACTCAAGTTTTATAAGAACAGATCTGTTGACTCTTTCATTATCCTTTGTACTCTTTATTTAGCACAGTGCTTGGCATATTATGGTGCCTGAGAGATATTTGTTGACTAAGTAAAGGTGGTTGGAGAGGGCTTCTTGCTTCTATTTTACTATGCTTCTTCTTTATTCTTTCTCTTAGGTTAACCTAGAAGGGCTTACACTCATTCTGAGGTCAGTGAGTCCTTACGGTAGTGATATGCTTTGGTGTGCAGTATACACTTTATTTTATTCTGGAGACTTCTCTATCTGTTACTTACATCCTTTTGTTTCATTTATATATCCATTCCTTACCCATTTCAAAAAATGTGATACACCAGATGGGATCTAGGAAAAGAAATTTGATAAGATTAGGTTCCCCCAATAACTCATTACGGCAGATTAAAATGGATACGCAGTCTACACTGCGATGTTTCTATTGTGATAAGGCAACCAAAGGAAGACACTCTGAAGCAGGCACAAATTTCTGCCATTGCACTTCAGACAGCATTAATGCTAGGCACATTCTAGGCTTTACTTTTTGAGTACCTGTTGTTTTTTCTAAAATTAACTCAGAAAGGCAAAGCATATTTTTGAACATGTACTTGGTTCCCAGTATAGAGTTATGGAGGAGAGTTTTACAAGTGGGAGCTACAGGAACCACCAAGAAACTGATAGTCTAGTAGACTTCTTAACATGCATTTGATTATTTTATTTTATTTTATTTTATTTTATTTTATTTTATTTTATTTTATTTAGTACTGGGGATCAAACTCAGGACCTTGCACTTGCCAGGCAGGCACCTATGCCACTGAGCTACATTTCAGGCCTTTAACACGTATTTGATGGAGTCCCCAATCAATACCCAAATTCTGGTAAGAAGGTGAAACAAACATGGAAATGATGTTCAGTCAAATACAAGCTGTCATTTTGTAAGAGTTTGAGACTCTGCAAAGCATGAAGAGAACTGGGTTCTAGTCAAGAGACTTTCAGTGCAAGGAATTAGTGATTTTGGGTGATTGTTTTCTTTAAATTCTTAAAAGTTTCTTTTCATACGAGATTCAGTATTAGAGTCATGAAGTCACTAATATACAGTGTCCTACAGAGTAGGCTTTATTATTACAGTTAAATGTAACATTTAAATGCAAACATTTAAACCAGGAGCTGCTATAATATGAATATACTCATCTCATTTAATTTTAACCTCATGTGTACAATGCTCTTATTATCCTCACTTTCCAGGTGGGGAGAATGAAGCTTAAGAGGTCAAATAACATGTTAATAGCACAGTAGTAGGGCCAATCCTTTTGTTTATTTCCTGAGTCAAGGTCTTTGCTTTGTAGTTCGGATTGGCCCTGAACTCACTATGTAGAAAGGCTGGACTGGAGCTCACAGCAATCCTCCTGCCCCTGCCACACAAGCACTGAGATTACAAGCATGTGCCACACACACAGTAGTAGGGCCTATACTTAATCATGGTAAGGAAGTCTGATTACAGAGCCAGTGTACTTCCTCTGATAAATGCAACAAAAAGTGGATGGATCTTCGTGATATGAACCCCCCATAAAACTGAATGTGTTGTTTAAGGTCAACCCAGGGCAAATGAGTGATTATTCAACTGCGATTCTTCTGTTGGGTCCTTGACCTTGTTGTAAAACATCCAGAGAAGAGGTTTGGCAGTTTGAATGTCTCCCCTAAATATAGAGGCCTTTGGATAGAGGCCAGGCTACAGTCTGTATGAGACTAATAGGACATGCTGAGGCTCTGTGTGTTTGCCTGAGGACAGGGTGTTAAGCCACAAGAGACAGTGATAGGGATTACACTCCAGGAAGACTGGAAAATCCAACAAGTGTTCCTTCCTTGATGACAGATTTAATTTCCTTCTTCAAGGAGAGATGATCTTAGAGAACGGCCTTGTAATCAGTTTTTGCCCAGATTTTGCACTGGAATCATTTTTAACCAGCTAAAACTCCATTGGTCCCTCCAGGAAACAAGAATTTGTCACAGCAGCACCTCCTAGATTTGTCTACCAAATTGAAGGGGACATAGCTGAAAGCACATACTGAAAAGCTGATAGATGAAGGAGCAGGAGGGGTAAAAAAAACCTTCTAAATTTTATGCATTTTTGCCTTTTCTTTCATAATTGCAGGTGAATTTTATGATGAATGCTCTGAACTAGTAAGTCTTCTAAGTGACTCTATAATGGGAAAAGTCTTTTGTATGAATTTGTGAAGTTCACTGTCAATGCAGATCAATAATTCCTACACCAGTTGATTTTTTTTAAAGAATGCAATTTATTGAAGAGGTGAAAGAATGCATGGATTGGATTGCTTCTCCCATCTTTGAAAGACAAAGAACAGATTCAATAGCAATGCAACTTGAGTGTCTCTCCATCCTGCCTCAGCCCCCTCCCTTCCCTCACCAACTCCCACTCTTGGCTTTCCATTTTTAGAACTCTAAAATCACCCCAGCTGAGCTTGCTGCAGATAGATGCTCAAGAACTGGTGGTTTGAAAAATTCAAAGAGCTCTGATACTATTTGGGCACTGGATAGTGAATTCTAGAAGCTTTGTTCATGAACTCCTGACATACCTGCAACTCGGAAGAACATCACTTTCAGGTGTTGTGAGCTTTATCTTCAGTTCTTGAGCTGCTCATCTCCCAGGCAGAATTGAACTCTCCTAGTGATATTTTGGGAGCATTTTGTTTCAGAGTTTATCACCTTCCCCTAGAGTAGATTAGACTGGTGTGTGTGTACATGCACTAGATTATTTGATTTAAAATATTTGGAGTATTAATAAGAGCTTGTTAAAAATTCTTAAACTCTTTAAGCCACAGTTTCTTCATCTGTAACATAAAAAATGAAGAGTGTGCTTATCTTTTTAGAGTTAATAAAGATGTAAAATGCTCATGTATAAAATACAGTGTTTTGCTCAAATAACTCAATATTTCCTATAAATATGAATGTGCATGTGATGATTTTGTGTCCAAGTCAATGACTATAGAAACATCTTATTTTCTCCTTCTCTGAATCCCAGAGTTTAGAACAGGGTCTAGTGTGTGGTAGATACTCAGTGAATGTTGCTGACTGAAAAAAAAAGCCGATGATGTTTCAGTGGATTTCTCAAGTCAATTCCTAAATTTATTTTCTCCTTGCATTTTAGGCTCTGCTATTCTGCTAGGATTTGGCATGATTTGGGCAAAAGTGTATTTTTTCCCTTTTAATTATAGAAAAAAAGTAGCATGTGAGTCTTTGGAGCTCTGGAATTCCTTGGCGCCCTCCCCACCAACCTTCTTCTTTGCTCTGGCTTCAGGGCGAAAACACAGTTAAGGCTGAGCTGTGTGGCTTTTGGATGACTGTGCAATTGTTCTTTTACTTTGAGATTATACAGAGCTTTTTTTTTTGTTTTTTTTTTTTTCAGAAAAGCCAGTAGATAGTCCTCAAAGTTCTCACCATTTAGCTAATGGGTAGAACAATAAGGGTTTTAAATTATAGGACATGAACAATGCAGGATTCCGGTGACTTGGGGAATACTAAATTGTAATCAAAGCCATAACAACATTGACTGAAACTTTCTGTAGTAAAATACATACTATGAGACAGGCATTAAACTAAGTCATTACATTTACAGTAAAACCTCAGTTCACAAATACTTCTACTTAACCACAACTCATTTTGGAACCAGAAGCATTGAGCAGAATTTCACTTCTGTTGTCAAACTCTGCATCACATGATGAACATGACTGCAACCATCTTCTCAGAATCAGGCAACAGATTAAGTTCCTGAATCAAGACACTCCTGTATCATCTTGTGAATTCATCACAACAAAGTAACAAGTACTCATCCGATTTT
Source organism: Octodon degus (assembly GCF_000260255.1). Taxonomy (NCBI): domain Eukaryota; kingdom Metazoa; phylum Chordata; class Mammalia; order Rodentia; family Octodontidae; genus Octodon; species Octodon degus. The sequence continues at coordinate 5,796,656 of NW_004524670.1, forward strand.
GCAGGTGAATAAACAGGTTTAAAGAGATGTCAGAGTTAAGAGTGAGTGGTGGAGTTTCCTGCTACCCTGCGCCGGCCGGACCAGTCCCAGCCCAGGGGCAGCGTGGGCCGGACCCTCTCCCAGCCCCTCGGGCTGCCCCACACCACTCTGCAGTGCCTCCCCCACCC
>NW_004524670.1:5801172-5802655 GCF_000260255.1 Octodon degus
GCATCTTGTATAGCAATTAACCACTAAGAAGAATATATGCAGTGTATTATTTGTTGAAACTGTACTTCCGATTTGATTTGAAACTCTCTCATTGCTATATGTTGATTTGAAACTCTCTCATTGCTATATCAATAAAACTGTAGAAAAAAAAATTAAAAAAAAGTGAGTGGAATTGAATGTGCCAGCAAGATCCATATGTGGACTTTTCACCATCTATCTCATACTCTCCAAGGAAGGGAGGCGGAATGATGTTAGACCTAGTGTTACCAAAGCTTTATGTGTTCCTGGCCTCATAGATCTTAAAGGTCTCTGGATGCCATTACCACAGCCAATTCCTTTTCTCTAAGAAGAATCCATGATATGGAGCTTGGGAGATGAACCACATAAGGGTTCCTTAAAGAAACTCAAGTAAGGATTGCCTAGGAAGAAGCTGAAGTGTAATTAAGAAGCTAGGATTCTAGGAAAAGATGATGACTATGACTCACAAGGTGCTAGCAGGAATCAGTGAAGCAAAGGAGGTAAGGAAGAACCTGGGATACATCTGAGAAGACAAGGCCTGGGCTGGGTTCACACATGCCCATGAAGGGACTAGGCTACCTCCAGGGATGCAGCAAACACCTTCTCACACTGTTTTCTTTTATTCCCGGTTGAAGTTTGTGATAGGAGCAGTAAGAAGGTCTTGGCTTGGTAGAAGCTTGTATACTTGGAAAAAAATATCACAGGCTTTTGAGGAAGACTTAACCTTGTGACTGTGATCATCAAAACCATTTCTGTCCTTTACTAACATTTTAGCTTCACTTACTCTTGCTTGTAAGAAGCTGAGTATTACCTTGATTTTCACACAAGAAATTTGGAGGCTGCGGAGGTTATAAAACTTGTCCAAAGTCACACTCACTGTGAGGAGAGAGATAGCTGAGATTTGATTCCAACTGTATCTTAACTATTCAATTGTTCACTTGCCTCCAAAACTGAGATGAAGGAAACTAAATATTGTTAGGTTTGCATATCATCTGATAATATTTTATCTGTACACTGAGACAATGTTAGATGACAGGAAACAAATAAACTGCTTTTGCATTCTATCATTTTTTACAACCTTCTACACACTGTCTTATTCTGCTTCTTTGCCAACTATGTGAATACACTGATATGGGCATGTTACCTTAAGAAAACAGGTTGCATTTCCTGCCTAAGGAAGGATCACCTTCACTGTTAAGGTGGATCTATCCAGCTTGTGGAGGAGAGAGAGAACAGAGAGTGGCTGGTCATTAGGAGCATTGAAGCCAGACAGTGCTAGACTTGCTAGACTTTTGACCCAACAAATCTATCCCAAGACTGACTCAACCAACACAATAATATATGCTAAGATTTAGAATTCCTTTCTTTTTTCCCATAATTTTATTGAGAAACAAATAGCAATGAGACAGTTTCAAACCAAATTGGTAGGACAGTTTCAATAATTGACACATTGCATAATTCTTTG
>NW_004524670.1:5804560-5806694 GCF_000260255.1 Octodon degus
AGATATAATACAAGGAAAGGGAAGGCAGGATCTCAAGGACTAACTAATCAAGAGAGGGAAAGGAGATGAGCTAGGAAACATGGCAATGTTAAGCCATTATTTGAATATTATAGGTGTGTTAACTCAGCAAAATATTCTAAAAGAATCCCATAGTCCATAAAAGTATTGGGTCTTCTGCTTCCCTGGCAATGTCAGAAATTGTTGACCTGAGTCCCTAAAGCTCAACATAACAGCATAGCTTTACTTCTTAAATTTTGTCTTTATACTTTTCTGCTAGATGGTTAAGACCAAGATAAAGCAAAACCTATGCAACAAGAGTTGTGCTTTTGGGTCTGATAAGGTCAGTGAAATCCCGTCAGTATTTATCCTCAGATCCTGTACCTCAGATTGTAGATCTTTTGTCAGTGTCAGTCATGTGGATTAGTCATGGTCATTGTTTAGCCAATGTGCTCTTTATGAAAGCCCGAGAGAATGTTTTCTCTCCATGTGACTCTCCTTAGGCACACTCTACATCAACAATCACTTTCCTCTTTGGCCCCACACTCTCCTTGATCAGAAAATTTGGGACACTATCGAGTTACATGATGTTACAGTACAAGTTCTCATATGTCCTGAGTCTTAATTGACCTTGGAAGGCTAGGGCCAAAATGTTGGCTTTCCTTGCTGCCCTCCTTTTTCTCTAATTTTAGTCTGCAAACTTAGGTTGTTAACCATCCAGAAGAGAAGTTTATTGTTATTACCATACAACCTAGTTTGTTAAGCTTAACCACACTATAGGTCTGAATATCAAACATCTAAGGCATAACATGGAACAGGTATTTTTGATCAAGTATTGATATGTTAAGCGTTAAATCCCTAGAGAATATGATAAAAACATTTAAGAATTAGAATATATTTTAAAATAGGCATAAACAATTATATAATTCTTATGTTTACACATAAGTCCAAAAATTTAACCATATACAACCTTGAAGAAGGACAGTCCAAAAACATTCCTTTTCCTGTCTCATGCCTTCATTCACCACCTTCTTCTTTTGGAACAATCATCTACCTGAGAGACAGCACAGCAGCAACTGGCATGTCATGACAAGCAACCCGTGTTCAGAAGACCAGAATGACAGACACTCCAAAAATGAAACTACTATTACAAATTACCATCTGCAGTGCAGTTGCTTAGTTCACAGGTGTCAGTATGTATAGTTAGTAAGGGTGAGAATCTTTCCAATTAACTGCTAGATTCAAAAATCTTCTGGAGAATCTCAGTATCATTGCCTTGCCCATCTTCTACATATAACTGTATGGCTTGTCACTGTCATGTTTCCGAGATCTTCTCCTTTCCCTCTCTTAATTAGTTAGCCCTTGAGTTCCTGCTTTCCTTTTACTTATACATTTCTGTTTGTAATTCTTCTTTTGAGTTCCTTTTACTTATACATTTCTGTTTGTAATTCTTCTTTTGAGTTCCTATGCTGGGGAAACTATATGATATTTACACATGTGTGTCTGGTTTAATTCACTTATGAATATATCTTCAAGTGTCATCCACTTCAATATGAATGCTTCAAATTATCATTCTTTATAGCTGAGTAATACTCCATTGTGTAAAAATACCACGTCGTTTTCAACCATTCCTCAGGTGATTGGCATCTTGGTTGTTTCCAAGATTTGGCTATCACAGATTGTGCTGCTATAAACATAGGCATACATATATCCCTATGATATGATGTTTTCAGATCCTCCAGGTAAATTCCCAGTAGAGGGATAGCTGGTTTAATGGGGATTTCCAGTCCAAATTTTCTAAGGAGTCTCCACACTGATTGCCATGCTGGTTGCACCAGTCTACATTCCCATCAGCTGTGGAGAAGCATTCCTTTTTATGATAGCCATTTTTTTCTGGGGTGAGATGATATCTCAATGTTGTTTTAATTTGCATTTCACAGATGGCTACTGATGTGGAGTATTTTTTCATATATTTATTCGCTTCTTTAATTTCATCCTCTGAGAAGTGTGTGTTCATCTCAGATGGTTGTTTCTGGACTGGGTCTTTAAATTTTGGGGCCCTAGTGTTTTTTAGTTCTTTATAAATTCTAGAGAGCAGACATTTGTCTGAGTACTTATTTGTCATGATTTTTTCCAA
>NW_004524670.1:5807659-5822559 GCF_000260255.1 Octodon degus
CTTTGCCTATTCTTATTCCTTTTATTTCTTTCTCTTGTCTAATGGCTGTAGCTAATGATTCCAGAACTATATTGAATAGGAGTGGTGATAGAGGACATCTTTGTCTTGTACCAGATTTAAGAGTAAGAGATTTCAGTATTTCCCCATTTAGGATTATGTTAACCATTGGGTTTTCATAAATGGCTTTTACCAGATTGAATTAGAGGCCATCTATTCCAATTTTCTGTAGGTCTTTGAACATAATGAGTGTTGGACTTTGTCAAAAGCCTTTTCTGCATCAATGGAGATGATCATGTGGTTTTTAGTTTTCACTCTATTGATATAGTGTATTACATTTTAGATTTTTGAATATTGAACCATCCTTGTATCTTTAGGGTGAATCCTACCTGGTCATGGTGTATGATCTTATTGATGATTTGTTGCATTCTATTTGCTAGGATTTTATTGGCTGTTATTGGGCTACTGAGAGTGGTTATATCTTGTCGATTCAGTTGTGGCAATTTTTTTCTCTCTAGGAATCTGTCCATTCCTTCTATGTCTTCTATTCTGTGAGAGTAAAGATTCTCAAAGTAGCTATTGATAATCTTCTGAATTTCCACTGGGTCTGTGGTAATTACATTCTTTTCATTCCTTATTGCTTGTATTTGAACTCTTTTTCCCTCTTTTTGATGCGATTAGCTAGGGGCTTATTGATTTTATTTAATCTTTCAAAGAACCAGTTTTTTGCTTTTTTAATTCTTTGAATCATTTTCTTTGTCTCAATTGAATTAATTTCTGCTTTAATCTTTATGATTTCTTCCCTTCTTTGGGCTCTGGGTTTGGTTTGCTCTTTCTTTTCTAGTTGTTGAAGGTGCAGCAATAGTGTGTTTATTTGTTCTCATTCCATTTTCCTAATGTGTGAGTTCACAGCTATGAATTTCCCTCTGAGAACTGCTTTCATCGTATCCCATAAATTCCGATAAGCTGTGCTTAAATATTCACTGAATTGTAGATAATTTTGAATTTCTTGGTTAATTTCATCTGTGACCCATTGTTTGCTCAGTAGGGTGTCATTTAATTTTCATGTATTTAGGGCTTTTTTTTTTCTGGTTCTTTTGTCATCTATTTCCATTATCATTGCACTATTGTTAGATAATATGCATGGGATAATTTCTGTTTTCTTGCATATACTTAAGCATGACCTATGGACCAGTATGTGTTTGATTTTAGAAAATGTCCCATGTGCAGCTGAAAAAAATGTGTATTCAGCTGTGCTTGCTTGGAACACTCTGTATATGTCCACCAAGTCCATTTGTTTCAAATTCTGGTTCAGTTTTGTTATTTCTTTGCTAAGTTTTGTCTGGTTGACCTATATTTTTGGGATAAGTGGGTGTTATTGTCTCCTGTTAAGATTGTGGTATTGGATATTAAATTTTTATTTCCATGAAGATTTGCTTTATACATTTGGGTGCTCCCCTGTTTGGTGCATACATATTTATGAGTGTTACCTCTTCCTCTTGAAATTTTCCCCTAACCAGTATATAGTGGCTTTCTTTGTTTCACTTGATCATTGTTGGTTTGAAGTTGAGTCTGTCTGAGGATAGGATTGCTACCATTGAATTTGTTTTCTTAGAGGACTTAAAGTACTGTGCTCCATGCTCTTCTTGCCTCAATGTTTGTGAAGAGATGTCAGCTGTAATTCTGATGTTTTGTTTTTGAATGAGATCTCCTTTTCTCTAGTGGATTTCAATAGATTATTCTTGTGCTGAATTTCTGGGATTTTGACTATTATATGTCTTGGTGTGTTTTTTTATTGGGTTGAGGTTACTTGGCATTCTGCATGCTTCAGTTACCTGAACGTCAAGATTGTTTCTTCTTATTTGGGAAGTTTTCTGCTATTACTTGTGCCCATATTTTTTTCATGTCATTTGTATTGACTCCTTCTTTCTCATTGATGCCTATTAATCTCACATTTTTCATCTTTACATCATCTTGCGGGTGATGGATTATTTTTTCCTGCATCCTAGTTGTTTTTAAGAGATCCTTTTTTACCTTATCACTAGCTGCACCAGCGTCTTCAAGATCTGAAACTGTGTCTTCACTTTCACTTTAATGGTTTTGCAAACTTGTGATTAAGATTTTAAATTCCTCTATATCTCTTTGACTCTGCTTCATGTGATCTATTTCTTTCCTGTATTGCTCATTCAAGGAATCCGTTATTTTTCTAATCTCCTCTATTTTTTATCAATGTGTTCTTTAGAACCAGTTATTAATTCTTTTACTGCAGTGTTTTTCTCAGATTGGATTTCCTCCCTATGTTTCTGTAGTTGATTCTTTACTTCAGACACTATGAGTTCGGTGAATTCTTTTTTTTGAAAATTCAGCTCTGAATTCTTCTATAACTTCTTGCTGTTGCTTATTTACTGTTGAAGCTATTAATTTGTACATTTGAACTGAGCTAGTAGAAAAGAATTCTGCTCTGAGTTCCTCTATGAGTCTCTGCTGTGGCTTATTTACTATCAATGCTATTAATTCATACATTTGTGCTGAGCTTGTAGAAAAGAATTCCACTCTGAGTTCCTCTATGACTTTCTGCTGTTGCTTATCTACTATTGAAGCTATTAATTCATACATTTGAGCTGAGCTAGTGTCTCCTGCACTTGTTCTGGGTGGGCATTGGGTTTCCTCTATATGTTTCTGCATTTGATTCTTTACTTCAGATGTTATTAATTCAGGGATTTCTTTTTTCATTTCCAATCTGAGTTCCCCTATACCTTTCTGCAGCTGTTTATTTATTTCAGAAGCCATTGATTCATTGATTTCAGCTGTGTGATTGCCAATTTGTTCTGTGTTAGTGTCCTCTGCACTTGTTATGGGTGGGCTTCGGTTCTGAGATTGCATTTTTCTCCTTCTCGTTGGCATTTTGTGTAGCACTGTCTTTTGCCTTTTATTGTAGAGCTTTGGTGCAGTTATAACCTTAGCACCTTCTGAAGATCAGGTGCAGTTCTACAAAGTTTGGATTTATCCAGCTGTGCCTGGCTTGGGACTGGCTGCTGTGCTCAACTCCTTCCTGCTTTTGCCCTTGGGAGTGAAACTGTTGTGCCCCTCTGCCAAGATGTTCTGCTCCTGGACTAGCTGGGTGGTTCTGTCCCATACTCTCTCTGCAGGGATGGTAGCTGCAGGGTTTCACCGCTTGCCTGTATGCGAGGCCCTAACTGCATCTGGAAGCGACAAGGTGGAGTAGGGGGGAGAGGCAGCTCTCCCACACACTCACCAGGCCTGCGCTAGGACTGGATATGGGAGTCACCCAGAACATGGCATAAATTCTCACTGGGTCGGCACAGTGTGGGGGGGTGCTGCGGAGTGTTGGGGAAGTCCCAAGAGGGTGGAAGAGGGTCTCACCCATGCTGTGCCTGTGCTGGGATCAGCAAGTCCTGCTTGTGCTTGTAACCAGAAGCTCTTCTGCACCCTAACCAGGCCTGGGCTAGGACTGGATCTCCTAGAATTTCTTTCTTTTCTTTTCTTTTGTCGTTTCTTTAATTTCTTTCTTTCTTTCTTGCTTGCTTGTTTCTTCTTCTTCTTCTTCTTCTTCTTCTTCTTCTTCTTCTTCTTCTTCTTCTTCTTCTTCTTCTTCGTCTTTGTCTTCTTTGTTGTTGTCTTTGTCTCCTCATCTTCCTCCTCATCCTCATCCTCTTCCTCCTTCTCCTCATCTTCCTGCTCCTTCTTCTTCTTTCTCTCTCTCTCTCTCTCTCTCTCTCTCTCTCTCTCTCTCTCCTTCTCTCTCTCTTTCTCTCTCTCTGTTTCATTTTTTTATTCTTTGGTGTGCTGAGGCTTGAATTCACAACCTTGCATGTGCCATGTCAGGGATCCATCCATAAGTTACTTCCCAATCTGAGCACTTCTGTAATGTCTATTAATCACACAAAGAATTCAAAAAGATATTATCACCAAATATCTCAATCAATTTTCCACAATAGAGTCAAGCTACCTCCTAAAATATGTGTAAGTAGTTATTGATCAGCTACCAGTTCTATTCTAGATGACAGCAATACAGTGAATGTAACAAAGTTTTATCCTAGGTGGGAGATATTGAACAAGTAACTAAGTAAAGGCACAAGACACCTTTATGTGATGGTAAGTGTTGTAGAGGAAAAAAGCTAAAATATGCTGTAGTAATAAATAAGCCCCAAGCCTCCACAGCTTATAATAACTGAGTTGATTCCTTGTTCATGCTATGTGTCTTCCTCAGGTCCATTGCATTCCTGCTCTGCATTTTTACTTTGATTTATTCAGATTGACAGAGTATCTTTAGTCTGAAGCAAGTAGTCCTGATAGCAGAAAAGAAAGAAGTATAATGAAATCAGACTAGTTTATAAAGCTTCTGCCTAGAAGTAGGATGCACTATGCCTGTCCTCATTTTAATAATCAAAGCCAATTAAGCAACCACTCCTGCCTTCTATAACCTTCATCTAGAGAAACAAAGGTATTACATAGGAAAAATCTTGATACAGACATACTAGTGTTTAGAGAAGCATAACTCACGAGATCAATATCTTGGAAGCAGCTTACATTGTCCATCAAGAGATGAAGGATACAGAAAATGTATGTACAAAAAAAAAGAAAAAAAATGTATGTACACAAGTGGAGTACTATGGTCCAATAAAGAAGAGCAAACCTAGAGTCATTTGTAAGGAAGTAGAGGCATCTTGAGATCATAATGTTGAGTAACATAAATGAGAAATATAAGCTTCCCTATTGTATGGTTTCTCTTATACCAGAAACCCAAAGTATATAAATGAGTTGAAGAGCACAATAAAAGGCAGGTACAGGAAATGGAAGTAAAAACTTTTGCCAAAGGGAAGGCCAGAAAGAGACCGAGGGACAGGGGAGAGAGGCAGGAGATAAAAATATTAAGATGTGTTATGTACATGTATCAATTCTCCAAGAGGAACATAATCATTGTACACTACAAACATGCACCAATAAAAATTAAAATTAAAAAAAATCTAATACCACATCTGCCATAGGAGTCCTGGAAAGTATGAACTAGCTATTGCGCATACACTGTGTGCACAAAAACTGATCTAGGTAGAAGGAGAGTGAGCCCAGAGGGTTTGAGGAGTGAGAGTGTTTGAGAAACAGCAGAAGGTGAGTGGTTGTGGCATGGAGAGCTAGGAAAGAGTGATGGAGATGCAGTCAGGAACATAGGCAAAGGCAGTCACCAGGTCGTTAAGGAGCCACTGCCACTGTCTGGTGAGTGTCTGTGGATGGCCACCACATCGTGCAACTGTCTAGTCTCCTGGGACACATCTGTGAACAGGACAAACACAAATCTAGCGGAGCTTCCCATTGTAGTGGAGAGCAAGAAAGCACAGACCATGTATAAAGATTCGATTAAGTAAGTTCAGTTATTCTCAGCATCAGAAGTTCAGTGGAGGGAAGGTGAGTTACAAAATGTGGTGGTCTGGCTGGCCTGATATCTCAGTGGACTAAAGCACCTGCTTAGGCAGAGCACAGCAGCTGAGGTTTGATCCCCAGCGTGCCGTGCCACCCACCCACAGGGGGTGCTGAGATGGCGGTTGAGACTGGGAGTGGTGGCGCACGCCTGTAATCCCAGCACTTGGGAGGCTGTAAACAGGAGGATCACTACAAGTCTGATCTCCATAGTGAGACCCTGTACACCCTGTAGACCTTGTGCTAAAAGTTCAAACAAAACAACAACAACCAAACCAAAATGTGGTAGCAAGTGTGAGCATCATTAAAAATTGTTTTTAAGCCAAGACTTTAAGAAGGTGAGAACACTAGTTATTCATGTGTTGCAGATAAGTGAATGAGAAGGCTTTGAGGCACTGTGGCCAAGGGAATGCCATCCTCTGACTTCTGCTTGATTATGATCACTCTGGTTGTGTGGAGAGGGACTGGGAAGTATAGCAAGGGGGGCATTGGGCCAAGAGTGACAGCAATGATCACTGAAGAGGCTACTGCTGCCTGCTTATTGGTGAGATGGAGACTTGGGGGAGGCTAGTAGGTGTAGATGTGGAAAAAGTGGTCAGTGTTTTGAAATACTTTAAAGATGAGTAAACAGACTCTGGCATATAGATTGGGTGTTTTCTAGGCTTTGATCTGAGCATGTTTTCCTTAGTAGAAAGGAGCTGAAGAGCAAACAATGGGCCAGGGTACAGTGTGTAAGATGAGGGTATGCAGGAGAATCAGAAGCTCTCTTTGAGGTATATTGATTTTGAAAGGCATGTTAAGTATCCAGGGTGATTTTAAGAAACTTATCTGTAATAGGTGGAATTAGAGGAGGGGTTGGGCTGGGATTCCCATTTATAAATCATGATAGGATTGATAATATTTATTTATTCACTTATTTTGTGTTTGGTACAGGGTCTCACTATGCAGCTCGGACTCATAGTGATCCTCCTGTTTTCAGCCCCCTAGCACTGGGATTACAGGTGTTCACCACCATGCTGGGACTAGGTTGCCAGCTCAATGCACCTTGGGGCAGGGCCAATGCATCCTGTGGTGTCTAGAATCGAACCCTGGTCCCTGCACTTGCCTAAGCCTAAGCAGGTGCTTAGTCTGTTGAACTATCTCCCTGGTCAGATAATATTTAACTATAAAACAGAGAGAGAGAGAGAGAGAGAGAGAGAGAGAGAGAGAGAGAGAGAGAGAGAGAGAGACTGAGACTGAAGCTATTGCCTTTGGACATTCCAACATTTAGATATTAAAATGAGGAGGACTCAGCAAAGAAGGCCAAGAAAATTAGTTACCAAAATAGAGAAATCTGGTACACCAATAGGAAAAAATACACTAAAAATGAAACAAAAGAAGTTTGTGCTATTCTAGACAGCAAAGAGGTGACTATTTCAACAGGGGAAAGGAAATTCTCTCTGCCAAGTATTTTTGAGAACTCAGGTGTGCTTGACACTAAAGGTCACCCATTGTCCTCATTGCAGTGGATGGCTTTGGGGGACTAATGATAAGGGGCAGTCAGAATGGAGTGCTGGGGGTCAAACTCAATTAGTATTTTCATCACAGAACAGAAGGTGTGGAAATAGAGACAGTCAGAACAGCCAGAGAATTGTGGTTCCCAATATTAAGAGAACTGCTTTTTCTGAGAGCACAAATGAGGCTGACAAATCTCCAGGATCTCCTCAGCGCTGTGGTCTGACTCCCTGTGCAAGTGATCATGGCTTTGCTTCCCTTTATTTTAAGTAAAATCCTAAGTGGTAAATCTGCTCTTGCCAGATTATGCTCTTTTCAAGAGCCTTTATATTTGTACACTTAGTACAGGTTCTTGGCCTCTAAGGGCATCACGTGATGTCACTGGAAGAAGGAACACTAGAGTCATGAGACTTTCCTTTTGAGTGTTCTTTTGCTGGCCTTTTAAAAATGTACTCTTCTTTTTTTTTCTCTCTGTATCTCTAAGGATATACTGGGACAGAGTGAAAACAGCCCAAGATTTGTAGGCAGCCAAGAAGACATGGATAAGGTCAAAGACAACAGCACTACTATTTATTGATTTTGCGACTTTGGCCAAAATTTCTATCTCACTCTTTTCCTCTGTAAAATAAAGGTAATAAAGACTTATGCCATTGAATTTTATTGGGCATTCATTATAAGGTATCAAACTTTAACATATCATGTGGACCCTATGCAAAAGGATATTCATTTATTATAATGAATTTAGTGAATATAAATACTTCCATATGCAAAGTAGTCTTATTATCAATATAGATAATAACACAAGGAAGCATGTGCAGACATTATGCTAAGCCACAGAGTAACAAGACTGAATAGAAAATAATTATTTATTCTCAAAAACATCCCAGTCCAGTAGGGTACATACAGGAATAATTTTAATATAACTCAGCATATAGAATGATAGGCCCAGGCCAAAACTTTGAAAGAAAAAAATGTTGATTCTGTTTAGATGGTAACAGGAGAAAGTTCATTTGAGTTGTGGTTTTCTAAAGAATAAAGGACATTTTTGGCAGCAAGTAAGTTATGAACTAAGAAAGGAAGATAGGAAATAATATTCTGGCCTTTAAAATAATGAGTAGCTGAAATCCCATTTGTACTAGGATAATAATAGCTGCCTCAGGCAAAATTTTTCCACATCCCCTCCAAAACTTATCCATATCAACAAGAATGGCAAATATAACCACCCTTAACCCACATCTACACCACACTACACAGCAAATAATCCTACGACTTCCAATTTTTGTCTGAGTAGGGTGTGGTATACAAAAATGCCCTAATCCAAAAGATATTCATAACCTAATCCCTGGATAATATGTTGGTTTATAAGGAAAAAAATAAATTATAGTTGTATAAGAAATTAAGGTTGAGAAAATGAAACTTAAAGTTACAGAAAAGTAATAATTGATTATGAGATGAAAATATCCTGGATTATCCAGTTGAGTTCATTATAACCAGAAAGGTCCTTACACATGGAAGAGGGAGGCTGAAGAGAAAAAGTCATAAAGATAAGGGCTGGGAGATAGCTCGGTGGTCTAAGCACCTACCTAGCAAGTGCAAGACCCAGGTTTGATTCCTGGCACCACATGCCTCTCCAGCCCAACCCCCAGCGCCAGCCACCAAAGCCCAGCATGGTGGTGTATGCATATAATTCCAGCCGCAGGGCAGGCTGAGACAAGAGGATCATTAGGAGTCAGAGCTGTGTTGGGAGACCCTGTACCAATTAATTGATTAATTAAGTAATTAATTAAAAAAGTGAAATTCTTCTTTTAATACTAAAATTCTGATGTATTACCCCAACCTACTGAGTATCCTTCAACAAATAGAGATGAAAAAGTATGTTCAAATATAAAGGTTCAATCCAGAAATTTAAGACTGAGATGAACAGGAGACAAGAAGCTAGTATGACAAAACTCAGAAAGGAATTTGAAGAATTTGAAAAAAATATTACTTAAGAAAAGATGATATAAAGAAAAATGTCCATACAGAATACCATCAACTACAAGTTTAGTAAAATTGAGTGATAGAAAAAGTAGTTTAGAAAAAATAACAAAATGATTCAGACAGATAGTGATGCTAAGCCTAATTGCTTTTGTTACAGAGTAATAATATCAGGAAGCTTCTTTTCTGGATGTTTAACAACTAAAGTTTCCAGATCAAAAACCAGAGAGCTAGATGGGTGAAAAGAATAGCCAAATTTTGGCCCTAGCCCTTCAAGGTCAGTGAGGACTCAGGACATAAGAGAACCTCTGCTGTGACATCCTGTAACTCAGTGGTATCCCAAATTTTCTGATTAAGGAGATTATGAGGCCACAGAGGAAAGTGATTGATGATGTGTGGTGTGCCTAAGGAGAGTCATCTAGAGAGAAAAACTTCTCTCAGGCTTTCAAAGAGAGCAGATTGGTCAGGCAATGGCTATGACTCACCCCGATGGCTGACACTGATAAAAGATCTACAAGGTGCCGAACATGGTTGCAACGTAAATCCTGAGGGGATTTGACTGACCTTGTTAGATAGGAAAAGTTACATTTTTAGCTATATAGGTCTTGCTTTAAGTTGTTCTTAACCATCCAGCAGAAATGTGTAACCACAAGGTATAAATAGTAAAGCTATATTAATATGCTGAGCTGCAAAAGACTCAAGTCAACAACTTCTGACAATTGCCAGTTGTGCTGATAACTCACTACTATTATGGACTACTGGACTATATGATTTATTTTTCTGAATTCAAGAATCTATCATCTTTGGTCTGGCATCAAGTATGAAAAGGTTCTTTAAAGACTTCTTCAAATACAGCATGTCTAACTACAGTGGAACACCCATCTCTGACAAAACAAAACAAAAAGGGGGATATATCGGGAGCCACTGAAGCTAGGAAATTGATCAAATGTGTGTAGGTGAGACAAGGCCTCAGTGTCTAAAGCAAACAAGCTACCTCAGTCCTGAGATAAACATCATGTCTGGTTAAGGTCAGCTATTAGTTGCTAGACAACCTTGTGTCACATGTTACTAACTTTGCAGAAGTGTAAGTAAAAGACCATTTTGTTGTAAAAAAAAAAAAAAAGAAAAAGAAAAAAATACATGTATGCACAAGATAGTTAGGATAGATATACAGCTACTTTCTCTTAGTTTCTTGAGAAGAAAGGTTTGTACTAATATTGTATAGACAAAATATCATGCCTGTATCTTGTCCTCTGAAACTACAAAGACAACAACAATATGCCATGTATTAATTATTGTAACTGCCCTCCAAACCTAACCAGTTTTGAAACTGTTTCATTGTTATTTCATCTTTTTTTCATCAAAATGAATAAAAAATAAAAATTTGAGAAAAGAAAATAGCAAAATGATAAAAGTTTACATTGCAAGACTAAGAAGTAGTCTAGAAGGTAGGAAAAGAAGACTCAAAATAGGTACAATTAAAGTGCCTGGAGAAATTTAAAAAAATGGAACAGAACTTATATTTGAAATTGTAATCTAAAGAAACTGTCTGGAAAAATAGGGAATAAGTTTGCATACTAAAATGCCCCTTTATTCCCTTGAGAAAAATTACCCCACAACAGTCAACTCTAAGTCATCTCTTTAAGGGAAAATTTAAAATATCACATGGAATCTGTGCAAAATGACAAGCCCACTTTAAAAAGAAAATATTTGAGTCAGCATCAAAATGCTCAAAAGTGAAACACTGCTTCTGAAACTTTCAGAAACAAGTATTAGTGAAAAATTTTATATCTGGTTTACTTCCATGTTAAAAGCAAGTTTGTGGAAACACGGCTTTAGTCATATAGAAATTCAATAAATACTTTACTTATGGGTTCTTTCTGAAGAATGTAATAGAAGGTTAACTTTATTTAACTAAACTATGACTGATAAAGTTTGGGCATCCTAGAACACTAAAGAGATTTAATTGCAAATTTTACACTTAAAATATATGGCATATGATCTGAATCCAAACAATGTTTGTAATATGTGGTATGTATATTTTATATCATATTATAAAATAGAAACACAATAAGTAATTTGGGGGAGAAGAAGAAAAAGGAAGAAAAGAAAGTAAGAGCAAGATCCATGATTGATTCAAAGGTCATATGAAAGTTGGATGCTGTTTAAAGGTGAAAACCCAAATAGTGGAAGCTTAGTTAAAATAACAGCAAAAGCAACAAGAGACATTCCAAGGGCATTGTGTGATGGTAGCCAGGAAACAGAAAATGTAAGTCCCTCCAAAACCCAAAAATGTCAAAGAGAAAAAATAAAACTAGATTCTATAAAGAAAATATTTGTATAATACAAGCCATATGCCAACTTTCAAGTACTAGGAAAGAAAATGAAGCCGACTGATACACAAAAGGTTAAGAAGCATTTCCTGGAGCAAACTGAGGAAACAAAGAGCTGGGATGGAATCTAGGACATTTTCTCCAGAGCACACTTCTTAGTGTAACTAAAGAGACATGATATCTTGTAGAGATTGCTAAATTCTATAATATCTTTTAAAAACAAGTATCAATTGAAATCTCAGTAGAACTGCTTTACACCATCAAATGATTATTAAATTCATCAGAGAAAGGTTAATTGAAGAAAGAAATAGATTATTGCACCACACATTAAAAATAAAAGAAAAAAATGTAGTGATGAAAATGGAGAGATGGTGTCATCCAAATAAATGTATGAAGTGAAAATTATTGTATATGAATTAGAGAAGAACAGGTCTGGTTTTACATAGCTGACTCTCTATGTAAATTGAAATGCATACCTCATGTAAAATAGCATTAAAAATCTTATGAGCCAGTCAACACTACAGAAAATTGGAATGATGTCACATCTTTGCAATGATGCTGGCATCAAAAATATTAAGATACTAGATTAAATTAAAAAATTGAAAATAGATTTGGCCATTTGAAATAAAGTATCTATTCAAGGAAAAACATAGCAATGTAGCTGAGAAAGTATTTACATCAGACATGGCAACAGTGAATGTCTTATTACACAAAAAATATGTATGAATGGAAAGTATCTGAAGACCCTTAAAAATAAATATGGCAAAATTTTGGGGAAAGTGAGTTCAATTGTAGTAGTTTAGCAAAGAGATCATTTTTAAGATATCACTTGAAGCAATAGTTTGGAAGATAGAGTTGAGATTTCAGACATGCTCTCTCTTAGAGCCATTAATAGCGACATCACAGATAAACAGAAACCTTCAGAAAACCATACAGCAAATGTGAGTAAGTAATTTTAAAATATTCAGGCACTTTAAATTTAATTCTGTTTTGATTAATTTATACTAGGAAAATTATGATAAAAAAAAGAAAAGAAGAAGGAAAGTGTTTATAACATTTTCATTTATAGAGTTTAGAAACAATGTATGAATACAACCATAAAGAAATTGCAATAAAATGATATGCATACTCATAAGACTATCATATGATAGTTAGAAAGGCTGGATAAATTAAAGATATCTTAAATATATAACAAACAAAAATAATAAAGCAGAAGGAGAAGATATATATTTGGGGATAGTCAACTATGTTTGAAATAGACATGAAGAAAGAAACACAAATTTTGTTTTCTTAATTAATTAATTAATTTATTTTTTCTGCATTTTAGGGAAGGGTCTACAGAGTGTTCAGGGTCTCATTACTAGATCGGATCCGCCTGTTTACAGCCTCCCAAGAGCTGGGATTACAGGCCCGTGCCACCAGGCCCAGTCTCAATATCTGTCTCAGTCTGCCCTGGGGGGGGGGGGGGCAGGCACTACAGGCCCGGGCTCGAACCCCTGGCCCCTGTGCCTGCTTGCTTCAATCCGCTGAGCTATTTGGCCAACACTTTGTTTTCATAAAATTTTTAGGGGCCTGGGGCTATAACTCATGTGCATAAGCACCTGCCGGCAACCTCAAGGTCCTGAGTTAGATCCCCGGGTGCCAAAAAAGTTTTTTTTTTTTTTTAGTGTTTGTAACTTTTGTGTTTTAAATTTTTGGGTCCTAGGAATTTAACATTTCAATCTTTTAATTCATATTAGTTTTGTCTTACTGTTGTTCAAATACATCATATAAGATTCATCACTACGTTCTCTGCTTGGGGGCCCTGGCTTAATTCAATGTCTATTGTATGAATTTGCATACCATATTTTGGATGTACGTTTGCTCAGTTTCTCCATTAGACTGACAGCATCTCTACTAGAAGGATCATGCCTAACACACAGAAAACACCACACCTAATTTTGGGTAATAGTAAGCTGAAGTCCAGGATGATGGAAAGAAGGAGCCCGCGTGACCTGAAGTACGTAATGGCCATAATGTCTCAGTCACAGGTTCATCTTTCCTGTGTTTGGTAAAGCCTTTGTTTCCATGTTGTACGTGAAGGGTGGGGTGAGCTAGGCATGGAAGAGAACGGACTCCACGAAGAGGACCCGCGGTTAATCTGAACTCACTGATGGACTATTTGAGTGAATTGTTTTGTGTTCTTGACTTTCACTGCTTAGTATCACTCCTTGACGCTAACCTGGCACTTGGTAGAAACGGATTTTACTTCCATGAGCCATACAGAACCTCTGTTTAGGGGTCAGAGTTGGGGCTAGAACTTCAATTAAGCCAGTTTTTAAAGATTTGGAATGGGGAAAAGTAGAGTATGAGGATGTGCTTGCTACCTATTATTTCCACTATCCCTAATCTTTGGGTCTCCAGAATGCTATGTCCTTGGACTATGTTAGTTTAAGAACTTGCCAACATACTCGATTTAAGCCCACTTATTAGAACTCCCTTGCAGTTATAAAGAATGTGATATCTTGATTTTTGAGAAGTGCTATTTCATTATATCATTGATGTTACTGGAAAAAGACACAGTTTATTTGTCTTTGTTTTAAAATTCTGAGCTCTAAGAGATCGAGAATTCTTAGTTATCAAAAACCCTGAGAATTTCAGGGCCTGGCATATTATTAGACACGTAGGAGGCACCCATATTGTTCAATAAATGAACAACTTATTGGCCACTGCATTTTCTTCAGTTCATTATCTTTCATTTAAAGCTTGAGAAAGGTTGAGGAATTGGGATGTTTCTAATGAGAGTTATGAAAATTAGTTTTCCCTCTCTCTCCTTGTTCTTCTACCTTCTTCTTCTCCTTTCATATTCTTCATGTCTTTCTCTTCCTGCTCTTTCTCTTCTTTTTGTCTCTTCTTATTTGCCTTCATATCCTCCTCCTCTTCCTTTCTCTTAGTATTTTTGATGCTTCAGCTACTAGAAATTCTGAAGCTAACATGTGTAATTAATTATCATGCAGCTGTAGGAATTCTTGACATTATGTTATTTTTCCTAGTTTTTTTTTTTTCTTGGGCTCTGCTTAGGTCCACATTTCTGGGATGTGCTTGAGGCTAGGTCTCTCAAACCTACCTTTTTGGAGCCCATTTGCTTATTTGTAAAGCAGGTATAACTTTACCTGACTCTCTGCTCTACTGTGATGATTCAGTAATCAAAGGGCTGTGCAACATGCCTTGCTCAATAAAACCTTATCTTCATCTGTTTGTTTGTTATATCAAATTATATATTTTAAGGAACTGATAGATTTAATAATTATTAAAATATCTGAATGTTGAGGGCATGGGCCTGAACCAAATGTGTAGAGTATTCAGGGAAGGAGAAAAATCATGAAAACCATGCTAACCTGCACCTATTTTCAAAATACTTCCAGGCCTACAGTGGTGAGTCAGGTCACTTTGTTTTCAATTAAGGAAGATCAGCTGCTGTATGAGTCAATGCAAGGAGAAATTGAGAGGGTTTTCTCCCATCCTCTCTTTTCTTTCCCCATTCCCCTCACCCTGCTTCCCTCCCTTCCTCCCTCATTTCCTCATTTCAGTCTCTTCTGTTCTGCTCTGCTCTGCTCTGCTCTGCTCTGCTCTGCTCTCTTCTCTCCTCTCCTCTCCTCTCCTCTCCTCTCCTCTCCTCTCCTC
>NW_004524670.1:5832873-5833349 GCF_000260255.1 Octodon degus
TGTTAAGTTCCGTTATTTGAATATTATAGGTGTGTTAACTCAGCAAAATGTTCTAAAAGAGTTCCATAGTCCATAATAGTACTGGGTCTTCCACTTCATTGGCAATGTCAGAAACTGTTGACCTGAGTCCTGTACAGCTCAACACAACAGCACGGCTTTACTTCTGTTACTTTGTTTTTATACATTTCTGCTGGATGGTTAAGACCAAGATAAAGCAAGACCTATGCAACAAGAGTTGTAGCTTTTGGGTTTGATAAAGTCGGTGAAATTCCCTCAGTATTTATCCTCAGATCCTGTACCTCAGATTGGAGATCCTTTGTCAGTGTCAGCCATGTGGATGAGTCATGGCCACTGCTTGGCCAATGTGCTCTCTGTGAAAGACTGAGAGAATGTTTTCTCTCCAAGTGACTCTCCTTAGGCACACTCTACATCATTGATCACTTTCCTCTTTGGCCCCATAATCTCCTTGATCAGAA
>NW_004524670.1:5833449-5854208 GCF_000260255.1 Octodon degus
CTCCCCTCCCCTCCCCTCCCTTTCCTTCCTCCTCTCCTCTCTTCCCCTGCCCTGCCCTCCCCTCTCTTCTCTTTTTTCTCCTCTTCTCTCCTTCCCTCATATCTCATCCCCTCCTCTTCCCTGCCCTCTCTCTCTCCTTCCTTCCTTCCTTCCTTCCTTCCTTCCTTCCTTCCTTCCTTCCTTCCTTCCTTATTTCCTTCCTTTCTCTCTCTCCTCTGTGGTGCACAAAGTATGAAGTAAACAAAGGTTTGCTGACTACAGCTTGACACTGTCAGATGTTTGTAAGTTTTGGATACCAACAGTGACTTATTCTCCTCCTTCCTGCTTACAACATCTGCCACACAGCGGGAACTTTTATCCTCTGTCAGAACATCATGGGAAACAGAAAACCCTTGTCTTGGGACCTAAAACAGAAAGGTTGAAAGGGAGTTGTCTCATTTTTGCCTGTTAAATAAGAGGTCCCCACCCATAGGCCATATTGTGAATCTCATTCTGGCCAATAATGAACAAGCAGGCCTAGAGTATGTAAGATGATGTTAAAGAGAAAGATACAAAAGTACTTGCTTCAGTTGGAAGGGCCACACATCCCTCTGCAGCCGAGGACTCCCCCAGGAGGCTTTCTGAGAGCACGTACGCCCTGCTTACTACAGACTCGCACTAGAACTGTTGGTTTTATTTTCATGTGGGCAAACATAGAAACATAGAAACTCAGTTGACTTATAAAGAAGACATTGAGTAACAGCTTGGTCTGTGAGGTTGGAGTTTAAGTGGAATTCCAGTCATGAATGGTGTGCCCCTTGTTTGTTCTGTGGAACACTGACACTCTTCTGATATTTGTTTTATGTGTCTCTCTCTTCCCATGAACTGTGAGTTTCAAGAGGGCAATGTCTATGCCTTATTCAAGTTTGAGTCCCACAGGCCAATAGAGGAATAGGGAGATAGGAGGTACTTAGTAAATATTTGATGAAAACAGCGTTGCTGCTCTGGAGCTGATAGTCTGGTGGATGTTCATTAGAAAAAGATAGAGAAGGGTCAGTTTCTTCAATAACTGAAAATTGGCAATCTCATTTAGACTGGTCCTTTGGGAAAACAAGATACACAAAACACAAGGCTTAATTTTTTTATCATTACATTTATAGACAAAAACCTCTTTTCCAGTATACAAACAAGCTGCAAAACATTTGAAACGTGTGTTTCTCCTTGGCCACTGGTGGTGGTCAGTGGCTTCCTGTACCCCAGGGACATTTTATATAAATACCTACTCAATGTGTAGGCAGAGTGAAATTGCTGTAGAGCCAAACATAAACCCCAGCCATAGGATAGAAAGTGAGAGTGGTGGTACTATGTTCCTCAGGGGAATTCAGGGGCATCTCTGAGGACATCACATATGAGCAGAGAATGGGACAAAGCAAGATTAAACCTTGAAGATATTAAGGGAAAATAAAATAATATGAGTAAAGAGTCCAAGATGAGACTAGTGCTATGTTGTACAAGTGAGGTCAAGGGAGAAACAGGTGATTAAGATCATTTCTGACTTTATTCTGAGTCATTAGGAGTTTTAGCAAAGTAGTGACATTGTCTGGAGGAGAAATGTGGCCATACTGGACATTATGTGGTGCAAAGACCAAGAGAGAATATATTAACTTTACTTTATTATGAAGTGCTTAGGGATTAAGAATAGCATGCTTCTGGGTACATCCAGGTAGATCCCAGAGGCATGGTGCGGGGTCTGTGACTGGTCCATTCGTGCTTCCCTTCTAGCACTGCTCCCCTGCTCTGCTTCTTCACTATCAAGCACTAAGCACCCTAGCCCCACCACACCCTTCTTCCATGAAGTTGGTGCTTTGGAGCCAGCCCATCAGGTACTGACTGAGCCCTCTGAAAGTGTGAAGCAAATAAACTCTCTCCTCCTTTCCATCACAGGTGCTAGGTGCTGTATTGTATTACAGCAAAGAGAAAGCTGATTTATAGAGGAGGAAAAGGTAGGAAGCTCTTGGAATACAAGGCAGGGTTAGGGTTAGGTTTAGGGTTAAGGGCAAATGATTTGCTCAAGCGGAAGCAGCAGTGGGGATGGTGAGCACTTTTGGAGTACGAATTGATCTTGAAGGAAGAATGGCTGATATCAGCTGATAGACAGGCTATAAGCTGAGAAGAAGAGAGGTGTCAAATCTTTCTTCAAAGATTTCAGACAAAACAAATGGCAATGTTCTGACCTAGGCCGACATGAGCCAATCTAAAGAACAAGTTTTGTAGTTGGGGCAAAAATCATGCTGGACATGTTAAATTTAGGATACTCTATTGACTTATAAAGAAGACTTTGAGTAACATCTTGGTATAAGAGGTTGGAGTTTAAGTGGAATTGCAAAACTGGATACATCCTACTGGAAGTAATGAGTGTGGTGGTGAAATTTAAAATCTTGGGTCTGAATAGAGTCATGTAGTGAGTTAAGATAGAAGATATAGCAAGGCTGATGCCTCTATCCTCAGAGCCTGTCCCACTGAACAGGTGTGGATGATGACAGAGAAGGAGGGGGAGAAGGAGCTGCTGTGTCAGGATATAGTCCTAAAATGAACACTGCAATTTACTCAACAAGTACTTTTTAAGCTTCTACACACATGCTTGGGACATTCTGTAAGAAGAGAAATATTTTGGAAAGCCTTAGATGCCTCCAAAATGGTTGGTATTTTAAGAAAAACATATGTGTTCATGATTAAAGGAATGAACTCGCCACTGCCTTGCAAAACCAGATGTCCAGATCATTTATCCTGTAGGATTCCTTGATAACTGAATGGCTGCTTTTAAATTTTAGATTTACAGTGCATATAATATTTTCCATGGGCTGTTTCTCTTCAAGTCTTCAGCAACCACGGTAGATAAGTAGAACACTGTTTTGAACCTTCATTGTATCTATAGAGGAAATAAGGAATTAGATGAACAGTGTGGTATGCAGTGAGTCTTTGTCTCTAACCTAAGTTTCCTGCCAATGTTTGCAGGGCTTTTCCCTCAACATTGCTTTCCCTCTATAGAAATGATACCATATTCTATGACCACTGAAAGTCAATGGTATTCAGGCCCAGTCAAGATATGTACTTTTGTTTCTTTTAGAAAATTCATTTCAATGTCTAACAGATGGACTTCTAACCAAACATTTTCAATCTAGCCAAGTGGTAAGTTATTGACTCTATACCTCTGTTTCTGCAAAACCTAGCTTTCTGAGAAAATAGTGTTTGCAATGAGCATGTAAATTCTCTCCACTCCTAAACTGAGTTTCTTCCCAATATTCTCCTTTTCAGCTGGTGGTATTACCCTTGATAGGAACACCCCTAATTTAAGTCTATAATTTTTTTTGTCTCTAGCATTTCACAAGTTACCAGTTCAGCCTATTATAAGCCAAACCCTTTGCCTGGCCTCTCCCTGTTCTGGTGCCCTAGCTTCAGTCCTCTTTTCTCTCACCTGCACTACTGCCATCACCTTCTCTCTAGCCTCTCTGCCACCTGGCTTCCTGCCTCTAAGCTGCTTTACACAATCCAGCCAAAGGGCTTTCTAAATGCAAATCTAGCCCTATTAAAAACTGACCCTATTTAAAAGCCTCTAGTGCCTTCAATTGCTGTTGGGATAAGATCCAAGCTCTTTAGACCTGCATACTGGGACCTTCAGAATTTGCACATGGGATATAAAACTGAAAAATGCATAGGCCCATCTTCAGTGAGCTCTCAGTTTGATGAGGGAGGCCAACGCACCAGTAATTTTAATGCTTTATGAAAAAATGTTCTCAGAATTACGTGAAAATGTAAACAACTATACGGAATGGCAATATGTGTGTCTTTTCTGTTAGCATATAAGATGTAGTATTCTAAGTGGAAAGCTAGATTTGTTAAGAGAACATTCCCTGAAGTCATCTGTTTACTTAGTTTACTTACTTTGGGGAACAAAATATAATATTTATGTCTGGTAAGTTTCTACTGGTGTAGATATATGCATGTCTTTTGCAATACCTGGATGGGTTCTTTAATTTGAGAATTTGAGAAAGCACAAAAAGACTTGTTAAAAATGTCTTCTAGTATGAGAATTATATATGTTTTACTATAAAGTCTTACAGAGAAATAATTCTGAATTATGCTCCCATTCTCCCTCATAAAAGAACTCTAAGCCAATGAAGCTATAAAAGTGACTTTGGTGTTTTTATTGTTCCATTTCAGCTTTTCCTCTCCTGTGTGGTCCCTATCAGCCTGGACTAAAATTCCCCTTTCTTGTCTCAGGATGCCCAAATGTTTTCAAAGTCCTTGGATTTTGCTTAAACATTTGATTGGAGTGAGTCATTATACTTGGGCTTTTAAAAAATCAATTCATTTTTGTACTTCTGTTCTTCATATTTTCCTAAGATATGAGGGCTTTATGATGGCCTTCATAGGTCCATCCCCTGGCTTCTCTATGAATGATCAAAGTGCTATCATATAAGATTGTGTGCTTTAAACTGCTCTACAGGAGAGAAGTAAATTCCTGTTTAGACTTTGAGCAGAAAAAGGAATCCCCATGTACCGTGCCATTGTACCACCTGTGTAACCTCATTACATTTCTCAGGGGACCTAGCTCTCAAGGGAATTAATCTTTAATCTAGTATTTCTTACTGTCTATTCCCTTTGAACACTAATGTTATAAAATTTCCAGGGAAAGACTCATGATTAAATGCACCCAGGAAATTCTTCATATTATGTTCACTCTCAAAAAGTTATCTTGCATAGAACATGTTGAAGATGTCAATAAATGAAGTAGTAAAAACCATACTTTCTTTTGTTTAATGTCACCAAACTTGTATGGCCACAGAGATCAATTTGTGTTGTAGCCCCAAAACAGTCACTGAGAAAATGAAGGCTTCTGAGTCCAATTTGAGGGTTAGTGCTAACAAACCCTTGTTCCATTACAGTGTAATTGGGATCTTTTTGATATTTTATTATACAAGTTTTTCAAAATTACAGAAAAATCCATTATAATGTGCAGTGACACCAATTTCTCCACCATTGCTCACTCCACAATGATGACTTTACCATACTTGCCTTATGTAATTGTTTCTTTCTTTCTTTCTACTAGATTGATAAGACATAACAAGAAAATTTACCCTTATTTTAGCAGTAGTTAGCAGAGTACAGGTTTGTTAACCAGTAGATGTTTGTCCAAACGATGAATAAATGAATATAAAAATTTTTATTTTAAGTCTTCTCAGATCCTCTTCCTGCCACATCATAAGAAAAAAGCTTCAAGGGTGATGAAAGGCTCGACAGAACCTTTCTACAGCCTCTCTAAGTCTGAACAATATTAACATCGACTAAGGTGCGGACCCTGAGGTCTTAGAAGATCTGAAACCTTAACCCTGGGAACCTCCGTCCTCCCAGAAACTGTTGCCAGCCCGGTGAGTCTGGTGGATAGAATTAGCTCAAGGTCTAGCTTGCCAAGTCTTGTCACATGTTGGATTCACCTTCTCTTCCCAGGTTTCACGCTTTGTGAGCTCCCGGTGTCTTCTTAATTTCCAAAGACATTTAGTTTCCATTCTGATTTTTATCTGCCCCTGATCTTTCATTCCCAGAAACTTGATCCTTAGTTTGTCTGGCTATCCACTTTCTTCATTTGTAACTGCAGATGGAAAACCGTTATTTAATATGTCTTTTGTCCCTTTATCCCTTAGTGTCTGGTTACCAACTGTGGCTCTGAGGAAATGATTGCCCCTTTCCTTTCATATCCTCTTTTTCTGCATCTGCATCAACAAAATCAAAATCAATAATGCTTTTTTATTCTTAACTTTTCCTGATTTTTAAAGTTGCTTCACTTCCCCGGTAATGAATTTCATTTCTGAGTTTTTAATCTTAATGCTTCCTCTCCCTATTTTTTCCCTCAATTCTATTTTTTCGCCCATTCACTTGATTTTCTTTCTCTGATAGAGAATAATTCAATACTGTAAATTTAGAAGAAAGAAGGTGAGAGGTTAAAGACAAACCAAGCAAGTGTATTGAAGGAGGTCTCCGGAGATCCCTGGTCTCCCATTTACTGTTACAGTTTGTGCTGTCCATGTTTCTGGACATACTCCCGTTTTTCCATGACCTTGTATTTGCTATGTCATTTCTTAGATATGGACATTGCCTCCAACCTACTCTACTTTGTTACTGTTGAAATATGGCTTGAGCTTCTTTCCATCTGTTAAAACTTTTTCTACTTTTTCTTCTCTAAATATGTTTGTGTTTTTTACTAATTTTCCTGTAAGGTGGTAGATCACTGTCTTCTTTGTAGTAGCTCTTTTCATACATGCAAAGAAGGTTTTTATATATTATTTATTCCTTCCAGAGTTTTGTCCTTTAATTTTATTCATTTTTTAATTTGCCATACTTCACAATGTGAAAATACAGAAAGTGTTTTTGATTCCTGGTCTTTGTAATGTGATAAAAATATCTGTACTTGCTCTAAGATTATAAAAATTGTCTTCTTTATGGAATTTTGAGGGCTTTTTTATATTTAAGCTATTTATCTATCCAATTTACTTGTAGTTCTAGAATATTTCCCTTCCCTTTGCTCCCCTCCCCTCCCAGCTCCCTTCCTTTCCCTTTCCTCCCCCTGCCTCTCTCTCTGTCTGTGGCTCTCTCTCTCTCTGTCTCTCTCTCTGTCTCTCTGTCTCTCTCTCTCTGTCTCTCTCTCTCTCCCCCCTTTTATTGTGATACCAGGATGAGGATACCTTTGCACTGATCTACATCCCCAGAACTTTTATAACTATTATTTAAGTTTCTCTTTTTTTCATTTTTATTTTTAGGGAAGGATCTATAGGGTGTTCAGGATCTCACTACTAGATGAATTTGTAGTGATCCACCTGTTTACAGTTTCCCAAGAGCTGGGATTACAGACGCGCACCACCACGCCCAGTCTCAATTGCCATTTCAACTTGTCCCGTGGGTAGGGCTGGTGCGGCAGGCCGGGGGATAGAACCGCTGGCCCCTGTGCCTGCTTGCAGGTGCTTTAATCTGCTGAGTTAGTTTTAAGATGATGTCTAATTAAGTCTCTAAATTATAACAGGATGGCACAGACTTGTGATCCTCCTACCTTCTTACCCTGGAGTTATGGGATTACAGGTATGTGACAATACATCTGGCTAGAATGTCACCCATTTGTTGAATATTTCATCATTTCTCTCCATAAATGTCTCATCATATGCTAAATTTCTTATTCCCTATTCAGATTCTTTGCTTATTTTGGGGATACTATTTGCCTCTTATACTGAATTGGAAGTTCAGTATAAGAATATATGTATGTATGTTCTCGATACAAATTCTGTATAAAACACATAATTTGCAAATATTTTCATTCATTCTGTAGGTTTTTACTTTATGGCACCATTTGTAGTCCAAAAGGTTTTAGTGTTGACAATCTAATTTATCAATATATATTGGACATTTATGATTTTGGTGTACCTAAGGTTTTGCCAAACCCAAAGGAACAAAAATTTATTCCTATGTTTTCCACTGAGATTTTTATAGTTTTGATTCTTATACTTGAGTCAATGATGTATTTTGACTTAATAGCTTTAACTTCATTCGCTTGGCTAGAGTAATATCCATTTACTAATGAATTGTCAGTTGTATTTCTTTGACTTGTGTCTCTACCCTATTCTAGTACCGTAAAATATTTATTATTAAATCAGGATGTGTGAGTTCTCCAACTTTGTTCTTTTTGCATCCTTCTGAGGCTGTTTGCATCCTTCTGAGTCTCTTGAATTTCCATATGAGTTTTAGGGATAACTTGCCAATTTTTATAAAACAGGCAGCTGTGGATTTGATAGATTGTATTGTGTGTGTATCACTTTGGGGGAATATTGCCATCTCATTTATGAAGATGGGATGTCTTCCCAGTGATTTATCTGTAATTTTTAAAAACAATTTTCTATTTTATGAAGTACACAGTTTGCATTTATTTTCTTAAATTAATCCCTCATTTTTTTTGCTAATGTAAATGAAATTTCTTTGGTAATTTTATTTTGGAATTATTTATTGCTAGTGTATAAAAATAAGGTTATTGCATATGTATCTTGTATCTTATAATTTTGCTTTGATAATTGTAAATTTTAGTAGATTTCTTAAGATTTTCTATATTTTGCCGAATTGGCAAAATTATGGCATGCGTAAATAGAGAGATTTCCCTAATCTAGATGTCTTTATTCTTTTCTTGCATTCTTGTCCTAGATACAACTTCTACTTCAATATTCTGTGTAAGTGGCTGACATGGACATGTTTGGTTGTTCTGCATGTTAGAGGGAAAATTCTCAGTCTTTCACCATTAAACATGGTAGTAGCTAAGGGTTATTCGTATTCATAGTCTTCATTAAGTTGAGAACTGCCTTTCTGTGGTTTGTTTGCTAGCATTTCCTGTGTGTTAGTGGATGAAAAGTTTTGTGAATGCTTCCTGGATTCTTCGAGAAAGGATACTGAAAAAAAAAAAAAACAGAAGTTCATATTATCTTCATAGATTAGAACAATTTCTATGGTTAAAATGCCCATACTTACCGAAAGTATTTTTAGATTTGAGATGTACTTTTCAAAATACTAGTACAATTCTTCACAGAAATAAGAAAAATTCTTAAAATTCGTGTTCAACTGAGAAAAACCCTGAAAAGCTAAAGTAATCTACAGCACAAAGAACTAAGGTGGAGGCATTACAATACCTAGTCTGAAAACAAGCTACAAGGCTACAGTGACTACAAAAGTGTACATACTAACACACGGACCAACAGAACAGAATAGGGAACTCCAGAAAAGAAAATTCGTGCACAAGCAGCCAACTAAAATTTAATAAAATGCCAGTCTTTAGAGAAAGGACAGTCTTTCAGTGGGTGATATTAGGAATACCCATATATAGAAGAATAAAACCAAACATCTAGTTCTTACTGTAAACAAAAATCAACATAAAAGTGAATCAAAGGCCAGAACCTATGAGCCAATAAAAGAAAACACAGGGGAAACCCTTCAAAATGTTGACATGGGTCATGGCTTTTTTTAGATACGACCCAAAACATACAGGCAAAATAACAAAAATAAACAAGTCTGACTATATCAAATTCGGAAGCTTCTGCACAAGAAGAGAACTAGAATAAAGACACAATCTGTAGGATGGGAGAACAGATTTACAACATATTCATCCTTAGATATTTCGAAAATACAAGGAACTCAACAGCAAAATAGTCCAGTATAAAAGTAGACAAATGAGCCAAATAAATATTTCTTAAAGTAAAATATACAAATAGACAACAGGCATAGTTAGGAAACTTCAATAACAAGAATCATCAGCGCAATGGAGATGAAATCCAAGATGAGCTACCACCTCATGCTAGTTATAATGGTTACTACAAATAGACAAAAATAAGAAGTGCAGTTGAGGATGTCAAGAAAAGAAAACAACTGAGATAGCTGGGAGAAATATAATTTAGTGTAACCTTTATGGAAAGAACTAGCAAGTCTCCTTGAAAATTAAGAATAGAAAAATTATGTGATCTAGCAATTCTATTACTCGGTTATTTATATACAAATGAAATAAAATCAGCACATCGAGGAGGCATATGCATCCCCATTTTCATTATGGCATTATTCACAATAACCAAGAAATGGAAACAATGTAAGTGTTCACCGGTTGATGAAGGAACAAAACATGTGGGACATATACACAATGGAATATTATTCAGATGTAAAGTATGAAATCCTGTCATTGGCCACAACATGGAAGGAGATGGTAAGTGAAATACGAGGCAGAAGAGCAAGTCCTAGATGGAGTTGACCTCATAGAATTTAGGAATGGAATGATCTCCAGAAGGGTAAGGAGGGATGAAGGAGAAATGAAGAAAGTTAACGCATGGACAATTAGTAGTAGTTACATAGGAGAAGGATGCTAAAATATTGTACTAATGTACTGCATTTTTCAAAAAGTTAAAAGAAAAAAATTTTTCAAAATTTTCACTATAAGGTGAAATTTATTTTCAGTATAAATATTTGAGGAGAAAAATGCTTACGATGCAGATTTAAACGTTAATCACTAAATCAAAGTGATTTGTCCTGCTGCACTCCAGGAACATGCACGATTACACTGAAAATATGAACAAAAAATTACTTCAATAAATTCTGTCAAAAGGTTCTATTCTTTTTTTTCTGAAAATATATTCCTTTATGAATTAATTAAGTATACTTCATTTATTATATATTCTGACTTTTATTAGTCATGTTTGCAGCATACACTGAAGACATTTATTGTAGGGAATTGGTACAGATACATAATACATTTCAATTCTCTCCCAACCACCGTCCTTTTCTTCACATTCATTTATTATATTTTTATGGCTTTTTCCTTCCTTATTTCATTGGCTCCAGCAGAGAAAAAAAATCTAAAAATCTCTTCATAGGCATATATTTCTATTTCTTCTTGTATGGCTTTGTATTTGTTTTACAGATTTTGATATGTAGTTCTATGTAGTTCAGAGCTACTTAGATAATCATTTGAAGCATCTGAGAAGAATTTGCTTTGTTTTCTAAATTTGACATAGTTTTATTAGGATATCATCCATGTTTAGTTTTACATTTTCTTCAGTGCCTTTGCTCATTTTTACTTACTTTTCTCAGTTACCTTGTTTTAGGTACTTTTGTATGTATGGCGTATACTTAGATTTTCTTTTTTTTTCCATTTAGTATTTGGTACAGGGTCTCACTATGCAGCTCAGACTCATAGTGATCCTCCCCTATTCAGCCTCCCCTGTGCTGAGATTACAGGCATGTGCTACCACATCTGAATTCTGTCATGGGCTCAGTGTGCCCCTGGAGTGGGACCAGGGATCAAACCCATATCCCTGCACAAGCCAAAGCAGGTGCTTAGTCTGCTGAGCTATCCCGCTGGCCCTAGTTAATTTTCTTTGTTATTTAATTTTAGTTTTTCTCTGGTTAATATGTAGGTTTATCCAATTTATACTAATGACTTTAATAAATAGACTATTGTATGTTCCAACCAAATCTTCTATATTCATTCTTTTTTATTCTTTAAAAATATTTTCATCAAATAATTCAGGTTTTATTTTTAAGAATTGTTTAAGTTCATACTTTGTCATAAGTTCTCTTATTTATTGCCTTTGAGTTCATATAAAAAGTGAAAGATTTATGTGATCTGAAGAGAAACCACAGTTTTATAACTATATATAACATACAGTTCTTTATATTTTAAAGACAAAGCCAATACTATGAAAGTGGCTTTCTTACTATTCACCTCATTACTATATGTTATAACATAGTTTATATAGATGTGAAAGCTTAAACTTAGGCTCATGTTTACCTGAATTTGCTCATCACTGCCAATTTGTAGTAGCTTTAAAATCCATTTGCCAAATTGCATATGTGTTTTCTTTTATTAGATTTTTAAAATAAAGATCTAATTATAGGTTTTGGAAGACACAAATGATTTCTTCTTGTCTTTATATTTGAATTATTCAAATTCATTCTCTATGATTTTTCAAAATTAGTATCATGATATTCTATGTGTGAAAATTGTCAAGGAGAACCTCAAGATAAGTTGGGTATATTTTGTCATTACACATAATATTTTTGTTTGAATAGTTACAGGTTTATTTTTGAAATATCACAACATTATTGAGATGTGCTTTAATATATTATTTCATAGCTTATTTTCTTAAATGGAATGGACCATTTAATATGTAAATTCAAGTGTTTTATTTCTGAAAAATTTCTAGAAATATATCTTACTATTATTAGGGTTTTTTTTGTGGAACTGGGGATTGAACTCAGGCCCTCGTGCTTGCCAGGCAAGTGCTTATTCTACTGAGCCATCTCCCCAGCCCCCAGAAATATATCTTGATTTTTTTCTTATGTTGTGTTTCCTTCTTCAAGAAATCTGGTCATACATATGACATGTCTCCTTAGTCTATTTTTTATTAGTATAACTTTCTCTAAACTATATAATAATTTTTCATTTGCATCTCACATTGTTTGAATTTTGCTGTCTTCTCTGTTCTTTCTTTTAATAGGCCTCTATTCTTTGCTTTGGAGGGGCACTGCTATATGAAATCTTTATTGCATACAGTTTTCACGTTTCACTATATCTTTTCTTAGTTCTGGCACTCATGTGTTACTTTCTCCTTTCATTTTATTACATTTGTCTTAAGATCTTGTATCTTTGATACAGGTTCTTTGATGCTGTTTGAAGTGTTTTTTGACTCATCACAGTAAATTTGACATCATTTCTCTCTGCTTATTGACTACATTTCTGTTTGTTTGTCTTCATTCTGTCCCCCTGCCACCCTGACCAGCTCAGCCCATCCTGGGGGCAGGGCTGGTGTGGCATGTGGTGATGGGGATCTAACTGCAGGCCCTGAGCTTTTCCAAAGCTCTCCTAAGCAGATGCTTTAGACCACTGGGCTATCTTGCTGGTCCCATGACTACTTTTTTAATAAATATTCTGTATATAAATTTTTTAATTTCCTTTTTATTTTATTTGTTTGTTTGCTTGTTTGTTTATTTATTGTGCAGGGTCTCACTATGCAGCTCAGACTTGTAGTAATCCTCCTGTTTTCTGCCTCTGTAGTGTTGGGATTACAGGTGTGCGCTATCACACCCGGATTCCATTACTGGCTCAGAGTGCCTGGGGACAGGGCTGGGTTTTTAAGTTCTTGAACTGAATGTGCAGGAAGTTTACGGGAATGGCACAAAGCTGTGTCGTAGACTGAAATAATTTTTGTATTTTACATTCATATATTTCAATATATAAAGATTTATTTCTTTTATTGTCTGTCTCTACTTCTCTTTCCTTCCTCTGTATGTGATAATTATTTAAGACTTAGAAAATTTCATGTCCCAACAACATGTCCCAATACATCTATATATACATATATATAGTCTTTGCTTATTTCCTGCTACTGTTCATTGCCTGGGCACCTCATTTTTTTTTTCCTAGAGATATGATTACTATATTTTTGCTTTAGGCAGCTCATTAATATTCTAATTTTGGTGATTGTGCTTTCCTGGTTTGTTTAGATTCCTTTTCTTGGACTAATCCCATACCTCGACATCTCTTAATTATATATAGTGATTTGGGATAAGGCCTATTTCTTAGTATTACCAAAATAAGGACCACAAACCTGCTATTGTGGTTCTATTTGCTTCGGGAGTGATATCTGAAGGAATGGGTCACCCTAACATCTGAGGTTTCTTTGTTATGTGGAGTTTGATAACTTAATCCAGAATAAAAATTCACAATAGAGATTGATTAAGAAAATAAGTAAAAATGAGTGCTAGGAAGAATTATGTTAAGAGAAGATAATAAAAAGAACAAAAGACTATTAATGTTCTCATGCTGCATCAAAATATTGATATTTTTGAAACAGAAAAATTTAGAGAAATGAATATAAAAACAATTTTGGAATATTTGGGCCTCATTTATTTATTTTGTTAATTATTTTATCATCTTGGACAATGGTCTAGCAGTTTTTTCTTCTGCAAAAACAGAGCAAATCTTTTTACAGTCACCTGTCATCTAGCAAGCATTAAATAAATATCTATTGATTGACTATAATATGACACATATTCACCCCATGTATCTTTAAAATCCTTCTTAAAAGTAGAAGCATTTTAAATATGGAAGATACCAAAAGAGCTGAGTTTGTATTATGGTAAAACCTTGTGATCATTTTGTAAGAGGATTACGCCTAGGTGGATCATTGATTTTGAAAATGGCTTGTAACCCTAAATGTTCTATATTTCTGCAGCATTTGAGTGAAACTATTTTTGCAATACACAGTAATATAGTAGTGATATTACTAATTATATTTTTAAGTTTTGAGTCCACAATGCACAATGCTATTTTTTCTGAATATACAGTTCTCTATTCTTAAAAATGTTTTATATATTTCACTGCTATCAACTAATATTAATAGCACTTTCCATGTATTCTCATTTGATTTCATGTAATTATGAAAATCTAGTCATGAAGTAAAAGAAGTTTCACAAACACATTGATTCAGACATATAGATCACTCAAAAATCTAGATTTTGATGCTTCAGCGATTCTTCTAGAAATGGAAATTGATAAAACTCCAGTTTTCTAAGACACATACTGGAAAATAACCGATTTTGTTGTAGACAGTGTGGTCTAGCTTTTCTGTAATGACAGCATATACTTGAGAAGCATCTAGAAGACCTACAACATATTCAAGTAACTTATATATCATGTAAAACTGTATATTTACACAGGAAACTCAACTTTACCATACCTCCATTCTCCCAAGTGCTCTTAAGAAACTAAAAACTTAATTCTGTTTACTTTAGTTCTTTATGATATAAATAATATTGAACACCTATGAAGGGCCAGCTAATGAGAATAAAATCTGAGTTTTCTTTGTGAAAAATGGCTTCTTAAATTGCAAAAAGTATAGATAAACCTAAATAATTATTAATCTTCCTGATGAGACATTGAAAAACAAAGCAAATGTTTTATTCTCTTTCTTAGAGAAATCTCACTTATTTTGTAGTATTTATGCTTTTCAAAATGTCTGTTTCATGGTGTTCTCGTTCCCTACAAACATGTAACTTCTTTCATCTGTTCAATTTTCTACCATTTGCACAATGTCTCACAGATAACACATATCTGTTTGTAATTTGATCCTTCAGAATATCAGCTTCAAGAAAGAGGCTCAACAAAAGTTATGAAGAACATCAATATTGGAAGTCACTCATGTAGCAGACACTCATAGGCATGGCCAAGTACTTTTAGGATGACTTAATCAGTTATCTTATTTCTTTAGGTACAATCTGAAGTGAATGGAACCCATTGCCTGTTGTCCCTCTGTATTCACTTTGTCCATTCTGATACTTGAGAAGAGCAGTTTATCATGCTTTTTTTTTTAAAAAAAAATATAACCTATGAGTTTCTAAATACAAAGTTTTTGTAGAAAATATTTGCACTTTCCTTGTCATAACCCCCTTTGGGTCAGACCTGTACTTGTGTGTTTATGATTCACTTTAGTCTTTTTTAAGCCATTGCTTATACAGCAATAAAACAGAGAAAATTCTTAGTTTTCAGAGCTGTGATGTGAAAGTACGTAGTAAAGAACTATGTATGTAAAAAGCCCAGCAGACTATTTGACATGAACTTGTTACATAGCAACATTAATTCCCTTCCTAAATTCCAAGGCAGTCAATAGAGTACACATTTGAAATCAGATTAGGGCTTGAGTGCTGGCTCTGCTGTGATGAACTTTGTGTCACTTGATGAGTCGCTGAATCTCCTGGAGTTTCTGTTGTCCCATTGTGCAGCACTAACATCATTCTCCACCAGGCTTTGAGTGCTGTCAGCAGGGTCAAGTGAGATAATGCTCTCAGTAAAAATGTATTTTGTATAATATGTAGTGGGTTGTTAGTATAATTATGTATTGGGTAATAATTAGTATTAATTAGAGAAAGTGGTGGAGTGGAAACAGCATTGGATTTGCTGTCAGGAAGCCTTGGCTTTGCTTTTTCTGGTGCCCATTATCCAATGTTGTCAGAATTCAATTATCTCAGCAGCAAGGCAGACTAAAGAATATTTACCTATATTTGAATTAATTAATTAATTAATTAATTAATTAATTTGGTACAAGGTGTTGCAGCTCAGACTGGTAGTGATCCTTCTGTCTCAGCCTCCCCAGTGCTGGGATCACAGGCATGCCCCACTACACCTGGTTTCAGTGGCTGGCTCCCCCTTGGGCTGGCAGGGCAGGCAGCACCAGGGATTGAATCTAGATCCTTGCACTTTCCAGGAAGGTGCTTAGACAGCTGAGCTAACTCCTCAGACTTACATTTTAATTTTTAAAGTAATCCTCATATTACTTTCCATTTTCAGCACATCAGGTGACATTTCCACTAATAGGAGATGAGGACTGTCCTTCCATATCCTTCTCAGCACTTGTTGTTCTTGTCTTCTCCATTCTGTCCCTTCCAACAGTGTGAGTCAGTATTTCCTGTGGACACACCATTTCACTTTTGGGTATGTATCCAAGGAAGAAAAACCAGCGCCTCACTGAAATATCTGTATTCCCTGTTATTGTTGCACTCCTCACAATGATCAAATATATAAGTAATCTAATTCAGATCGCTGGATAAAAAATTGTGTAATATATCTTCAATGGAATATTCTTTAGCCTTAAATAAACAGATCTTTGATTGATATTCAGACAGATAGGTTAAGCTCAACTGCCTCTGTTGTAGGGTAATAATAACAAACTTCTCTTCTGGAGGGTTAACAACCTATGTTTGCAGACCAAAAATTAGAGAAAAAGGAGGGCTGCAAGGAAAGCCAACATTTTGGCCCTAGCCTGTCAAGTTCAGTGAAGACGGAGGACATAGGAGAACTGGTACTGTAATATCATGTAATGCAGTTATGTCCCAAATTTTCTGATCAAGGAGATTATGGTGCCACAGAGGAAAGTGATCAATGATGTACAGTGTGCATGAGAGTAACATGGAGAGAAAACATTCTCTCAGGCTTTCACAGAGAGCACACTGGCCAAGCAATGGCCATGACTCATCCACATGGCTGACACTGAAAAAGGATCTACAAAGTGCGGTACAGGGTTTCAGGATAAATCCTGAGGGGATTTGACTGACCTTATCAAATACAAAAGTTACATTTCTTGTTATATATGTCTTGCTCTATCTTGGTCTTAACCATCCAGCAGAAAAATATAAAAATGAAATATAAAAAATAAAGCTATATTAATATAATGAGCTGTAAAAGGCTCAAGTAAATAACTTCTGACATTTCCAGTCTTAAGGAAAACCAACTACTATTATGGACTACTGGACTATATTGGAATATTTTGTTGAACTCATGCATCTACAATATTTAAATGACAATGGAATACCCTTCTCTGACAAAACTAAACAAAAAAAAATGAGATACAAGTGAAGGACCACTTTGTATCTGTATATTCAAAATAGTTAGGATAGATATACAGTTGCATTCTCTTAATTCAGTGAATAGAAAGATTTGTTCTAATGGTGTTTGTGGACAGGATATCATGTCTGCATCTTGTATAGTGAATAATCACTAAGACAACAATATGCAATGTATTAATTACTGAAACCGTGTTAGTAATCAGTTTTGAAACTGTCTCATTGCTATTTGTTTCTCCATAAAATTATTTAAAAAACCAAAAAAGAAAGAAAAAAGTAAAACAAAAAAAACAAATCTTGCTTTTTCCTTAAGGTAGACGAACCTGGAGGATATAGTGCTAAGTGAAATTAGCTAGATACAAAAAGAAAAGTAACTGCTTGATATCGTTTATACATGGAATAAAAAAGTGGAAAACATAGAAATGGAATAAAGCCATGGTTACCGAGAGGCAAAGGAAGAGGAAATGTGGAAATGTAGGTCAAAAGATAGAGTGTTGCACACATAGGATAAATATGCCCAGAGGTCAACTGTACAAGGAAGGGCCCTCTACGGACAACAATCTATTGTGTTCAGGACTTTTTCTAAAGGCATAGATTTGAAATACTCTAGACTAAAAAAGGTAACTGTGAGGTGACGGATATGTAAATTTGCTTGGTAACCACTACCTTCTGTGTATTTCGGAATATCATGTTACACATAGACAGCTAAAAAAAAAAAATCTGTGCAAAAACACCTTACAGAATTGTTCTGAAAATTAAACTGGGTTACACAAGAGAGCATTCAGAAAGAGTTGAGCATGCAATAGGTTTTTCAGTAAGGGTTGCATTGGTTAATTTTAGTTGAACACAGAAAGATTTAGTTTTCGTGGTAGAATTTGAAAAAGGTACATCTAAGCTGACAGTATTTACAAATTTTCCTTGTTCTCCTTAGTTTCCATAAAATTTGCCACTTGAAAGTGCTTCCATATGTTAGAGTTTTCTTTCTGTCTTTTTATGCATGGTTGAAAACATCCATGGGAAACAAAGCATAGCATCTAGCTTGCATATAAATGCAGTATACCATACACAAATGTCACAATGTCATCATCTCACAGACCCCTGTGAACAGTTTTCAAGCCCAAGACCTTATGCCTAGACTGAGCAAGTAATTCTGCATATAAACATTTGGATTAGCTTGAATTCAAATTTTATTTACATATTTTTGGTGACTAGGCTATGGGAAATATGCTAATGCAGTTAAAGGTGTACATTTTAAGTCTCAGTGTATTCTCCATCTCCACTCTTTTGTGACCTTCAAGTTTGCAAGGAGTTTCTGCTTCTCTCTTACTTCACAACTCTCAGGCACGAATAATAATCTCTCAGAGGCAAATCTTGATAGAAATTTTAACTCTGCTCTGAGTCTGGGTTTTATAAGCATATTTCAAAATATAGATCATTAGTTTTCCAACTATGCATTCACCACTAATGTGGAGATTCTGTTTTAGAATCTTGGGGAAGTCTGAGAGTTTCTGTGTTCATAATATCACACATGATTTTGATAAAAACATTTTGCAGGACACGTTTTGAGATACACTAATCTAACTAATCCCTCCTATGTGAGGAAGTTATTGGTGAAAGGTGGTTTTTAATGTGGAAAACACCTAGTGGTGCTTCTTTAAAGACTTCTTGAGTTTAGCAAAATCACATGTTTCTATGCTTTTCACTGTATCTCTGTCCATGAAGTTCACAGTAGCACCAAAGCTACATGATCTTTATGAAATCAATAGAGGAGATTCTACAGCCTGGGTCACTCAACATTAACTTCTAGTATCCTTCTTTTAGAAAGCTCTAAAGTCTTCATCATGAAGTTGCCATGTAGTTGAGATCAATAGGTCTCCAAGATTCTGTTAATCAAATACGACTGTGAGAGAAATGAGAAATGGTTAAAATCAGATTACTTGGAAGAAACACCTGGTTATATTGGAGAAGCTACAGTAGTGGGTTTACTTTCTGGTTGGTGAAGTCTCAGACTGTCTCAAAACATCTGTAACAGCGAGCTTTCTCATTATTGAGACACAATATTCAACACCTACAACTTAAAAGAGGAGGGCTTTCACTGACTCTTGCTGTCATAAGACCACTCCCCGGCTGGCTAGTTTCAAGGCAGAAAGGTTATGGCAGAAGGGAAGAACATAACAGAAATCATGCTCATGGTGGTCAAGAAACAGGTGAAGGCATCAGAGAGGAAGGACAGAAGACTGGGTATAATACCATGAGTCACATTCCCATGACCCTCCAAGACTCACTCAGAAATGTGCTTTGCTAGTTGCCTCAATAGCACCCAACTCAATCAAGTTGATACAGTTATGCTTAACCACCAGAGCCCCTGATCCAGTTTCAATTTTGTTGTATATTTTTCATGCTATTAGATTCATATAACATTGTTCCTTTGTTTGTTTGTTTTTAATTCCATAAATCACATTCTCACACTATATAGGGAAGAATATAAATTAAGAAATCTCCTTCACAAATAGTAAATTATTACAGTGTCATCACTTGATGTCTCTGACAGCCATGCCCTAACAAAGCAATGTTCCTTCAGTGGCTGTCTACTTTGGGAATCAGGCTCAGTTGAGTCTGTTGGTTAGCATCCATCAGTGTAGCCTACAAAAGAGATTGTCCTTGCTCAGGCGAGGGTGGATTGATGATTTTTGTGTTATAGTTATAAATACGTAATAGGGGTTCAACACGTGTAAGAAATTGTGCTTATTCTGGCTGTGTCCTAAGAGTTTGAAGATACTATCAAATGTGTTGTGTGTCCTCAGTTGTGGTTACCTCAAGCAGATTTGCTCTGGGCTTTCACTTCCTTCTAGGAGACGTTTATTTTTATTTGCAGGAACTTTCACTCACTTTGTGTGTTACTGCTCAAAGATCACCTGAAATACAGAGCTGTAGTGAAAGAGTATGCTTCTCCCTGGAAGCTCTCTGCCAAGTGGTTTCTCTATTACATTATTAATGACAGAATGGATTCTTTCTTTACTTGTCTGTCTGTCTGCCTCTCTCTCTCTCTCTCTCTCTCTCTCTCTCTCTCTGTTTCTCTCTCTCTGTTTCTCTCTCTCTCTCTCTCTCTCTCTCTCTCTCTCTCTCTCTGTCCTTGCTTCCTCTTTTCTTATACTTAATAATCTTCTTCTAATATTCATTTTTGTGTGTGTGGTACTGGAGCTTGAACTTGGGACCTTGCACTTGCCAAGCAGGTGCTTATGCCACTGAGCTGTATCCCCCCCCAACATTTTATCTTTTGCTTGATGAGAAATGATATATCTATTTTTACTTTTATTTACTTATCCTATTTTGGAGATGTCATCAGCTTATTGGTGGGAATATAAAGAACCAAAAAGGAATTTTCTGTTCTTAAAATCATAATTACCATCCTTATTTCTATATAATACCAGTAAATAATTGTGGAGTGAATATAAGAAGTTGTGCTGAGTCAGGCAAGCACCTTTCACTGATGAGCTTTATCTCCCACCCCTTGATTTCTACTTTGCTGGAGATTCCTGTTGAAAAGAGGTGGCCTATGACAGGCATAAAGCACTTAGGATATGAATTTTTCAACCTTTATTGAGCCTTTATTCATTACTCAAGACTACTAGAAGCAGGGTTTTTTTACTTAACAATTTGAAAGTTGAGGGGCTGGGTAGATGGCTCAAGCATAACTGCCTGAGTTCAATCCCCAGTTCCACCAAAAAAGAAAAAGAAGAAGAAGAAGAAGAGGAAGAAGAAGAAGAAGAAGAAGAAGAAGAAGAAGAAGAAGAAGAAGAAGAAGAAGAAGA
>NW_004524670.1:5855813-5878655 GCF_000260255.1 Octodon degus
ATATGTTGAACTTTAAGTCCCTATAGAATATGATGAAAAAACATTTAAAAATTAGAATATATTTTAAAAATAGGCATAAAGAATTACATAATTCTCATGTTTACATGTAAATCCAAAAATCTAACCATATACAACCTTGAAGCAAGACAGTACCACAACATTCCTTTTCCTGTCTCTGCCTTCATTCACCACCCCCTTCTTTTTGAACAACCATCTACCCGAGAGACTTCATAGCAGCAACTGGCATGTGATGACAAGCAGCCCATATTCAGAAAACCAGAATGACAGGCACTCCAAGCATGATCATTCTATTACAAATTGCCATCTTCAGTGCAGTTGCTTATTTCACAGTATATATAGTTAGTCAGGGTGAGAAATAAACCAGACACATGTGTAAATATTGTATAGTTTCCCTAGTATAAGAACTCAAAAGAAGAAATACAAATAGAAAGGTATAATACAAGTAAAAGAAAAGCAAGAACTTGAGGACTAACTAATTAGGAGAGGGAAAGAAGAAGAGCTGGGAAACATGACAGTGACAAGCCATACAGGTATATGTAGAAGATGGGCAAGGCAATGATCCTGAGAATCTCCAGAAGATTTTTGAATCTAGCAGTTAATTGGAAAGATTCTGTAACATCTTTAAAAGAGAAAAAAATGAGGTGAATATGAAGAGAAATTACTGATTTTGAAAGATAAAAATGTCATGATTTTTTCTATCCTTTTCATGCTTTGCACTAGACTGTTTATATATATTCCAACAGTTGTACATTGAAGTCCTCACCCTTGATGTGATAGATTTAGTAGGTGGGGCTTTGTTAGGTGATTTATGTCATTAGGACAGAACTATCATGTATGGGATTAGTACCCATATAAAAGTACTGTTGGAGAACTCTCTTGCCCTTTCTGCCACATGAGAATCCAGAGAAAAGATCACTGTCTACACAAAGGACCCTTACCATACACTTAATCTGCTGTAGTTTTGATCTTGGACTTTCTAGATTCAGAACTATGAGACATACATTTACATTATTTATAAATCACACAATGTTGAATAATTCTATATGACCATCTGCATGAATTAATATGCTTGAGTCTCAAAGAGTCACTTATATAATGATTTTTCTGAGTATATTTGTCAAAGGAGAAATTTAAATATCCATAAAATTAGGAATGGTAATGTAATAGTCAAAGAGAAACTCAAACTTTAAAATGATGGAGTAAGGGGATGAAAACCAAAGTAAGATGCAGGCTATGTGAACATCAAGTCAATTATTTAAATGAAAAAGCCAATTATCCCAGTTCCCATTGATCCTACCATAACTTTATTGTTGCTGTTTTGAAAAATATTAAGAAGCACTGAGTTGGTTTTAAGATCTTTATGAATCAGTTCCCTAATATGGCCCTAGACAAAACACTCTTTGAAGTTAAAAAATACTGTTATTTTTGAGTTAACACTAATACTGAGCATAGTTTCTGAAAAATGCCAGCTATCAATACACATCTATGGAATGTGGAACATAGAATGCAACACAAAAGGTATGAAAGAATGACAAAAGCAATGGGAAAAAGAGGAGACAAGGGGCACAGGGTGCCAAAGAATACAGAAGCCACATTACAGAAGTAAAGAAAAAAGAGCTTGTTTTTCTTGGCAAAACATAGATTTAGTGAGGGCAAGTTGCATGAAAGTCATATTTCATTTATTTTTGAAGAGGGCAAGTTTGTTTATTTTATCTCTAGAGAATAAATTATATCCATTTACGAAAGCATCAGAGAAACAAAATTAACCCAAATATGAGGAAGAGCTTAATGCCATGAAAGATAGAAGCTTCCAGGTATCCTTCTGTATCACTGTTCTCTTTCCTTTTCTTATTGTACTAGAATCTTTGATTGTTTGGATGAACCTAGAATAAAAGCTTCCTTTTACCATGCTTGGCTGAAATGTAACTGAGTTGTGATTGTTTACAACTACACAAGAAATGAGCAAAAATGATATGTGTTGGACTCTGTGAAAGAAGGGGTGTACTTCTCTTTCCTTTCTCTTCCTTGGTAATAGGAATGTAGTCTCATGTGATGATTAGAACTCTAAAGGCCATTTAGATCATGAGAAAGTGCATTTTGAGCTCAGTAGAGTAATAGGCAGCTATAAACACGGTCTCTCATGCATATATAGGTGTCATATCAACTTTGGATAATCTCCACTGAAAAATAAGCCAATGGTGTATGTAAACCACTATGATTTTGGATCTCTGAAGGACAGAATAAGAAACAGCGTGTCATGGTGATTTGGAAAGTAGAAATTTCTGTTGTTGAGAGGGGTTCAAACAGAAGCATGGTTGGGGGAAAAACAATTCAAATAAGTGATTAGGGATGCTTTCTATAATTCCTCATGCTAAAACCTAGGGCATTTGGATGGTAACAGAAGAATTTATATCAGTCTAACATGTTTTAGAATATGCTAAACCTCTGATTTAGATTATGAGAGAAATAAATCATGTTTTATGATGACTAGCTTGGGATATTTACCTTTAGAAAGAAAAGTTTAAGAGAAGTGGGTTGGATTGGCAGCATGTGAAAACAGTCACAATGCAGCTGGTAGGGTTTGATGCACAAGATGTAAATTCTTTTGGTTTCCAGAGAAATGAATTTGGACCAGTGGATGGAAACACCAGGACTGCAGTTGGAACCATGACTACCTTGGCAGGCCTTTTTCTATCTAGTACAAATATCATCCAAGGTTCAGAATTTTTATATTATATCGTATTTTCTTGGCTTGAATCCCATCTATTATGGTCCTTTGGAATCTTGTCAATAGTATTTGATATGTAAAAGTTTTACCATAATCCAGACATGGCCCATTCTTTCTACTTACTAAAGCTAAGGATTAATGAGGTGATATTTTGGAAGGAAATTCCAAACATTACTGAGCTAGTCTTGAATGTATAATCTTCATTTTTCCTGTTGATGGCTCCAGTGTAGATATTTTATGAATATCTCAGTGGGTTTCATGGATTTCATGCCCTGAAATCTGGGAGTAATCCTTATGTTCATCATATCCTAGTCATATATCTTTCAAGAATTACATGGAAGAATTATAGTGATGAGCTCTGTCAACCAAATTCTAACATTAACATAGTGATTACAATAAGCAACTGGCTGATTCTCATTTCTTTTTTTCTTAGTCATATTTATATTCTTCATATAGGGTTCAAGCTGTGGGAACATCGTCCACTTGTATACCCTGCCATTTTCCCGAAGCCTATGATGCCATAGACTTTTCTCTCCTTTCTGTTTCTGCAAGCCATGTGCTTGACTGGAACAAAGCCTGTAGTTTTTGTAGACATGTGTATATGAAGCCCAGCCTTCAGGGATAATGACCTAGATGGCTCTCTCAGCATTGTATTTCTTTACTATCTCTATTTATTTCCCTTCAGGATCACTTTTCTTTCACAGGCTATTCTTTTATCCAACTACCAATTCACTGAAAAATACTTGCTAAGAACCTATTTCCAGTTTACATATTCTGCCATGTGGTTGGCAGATAGAGATGATTACAGGTCCTTTATTCATTCAGAAATGCTTACTATACCCGGCAGCATGCATATAATAATAAACAGGATAGATTCTCAAATCCTTAATCTAGGAAGGGAGACTTAAGAGAAGAACCCTGACTCTGAGGCAAATAGTGGTTAACATTTATAAAAAGTTACTTAGTTCTCTTACTGTTATAAGTGTTTTGCATGAGTTTTTCAATAAATTTCTCACCCAACCTAGCAAGCTAGCAAGGCAGGTAGTTTTTGTCCCCATTTTTAAGGAGAAGGAACTGAAAGAACAATGAGTAATATACTGAATATCACAAGCTATTTAACGATGGAGCTCATTGTTTCAACTCTAAACACTGAATTTTAATCAGGAGTGAAGATGGGAATAAACTGTCCATGTAGGAAGTGGTATTTTATTACTGAAACTGTTCAAAATTGCACACACAAAATTTTTAGTCTCGTTTTAATGGTATTTCTCTTTACCACACATGATTCACTTCTCATTCTGTACCCAGAACACATCACTTCTACCACCCATCCACCCACCTTGTACTTACCCTGATTTTAACCACCATTCTACTGCTTCTCCAAATCATTGCAAAACATGCGCAAGAAATATAAAAAGGCATTGTGAGGCTGGAGGAAATTAACCCAAAGGATAGGTGAGCCAGGAGCAGTTAGGCTGAGCTTAAATGTGCAGAAGGTTGCTGCACAAAGTGGGAGAGAGGTCAGGGGTGCAGGAAAGGCCACTCTAGGCAGAAGAAACTCTGGAACAAAGGGATGGAGACAAAAACAATGTGTGGAAAGCATAACAAATAGTTGATGTTACATGATCCAAAGTCAGAGACAAGAGTTGCTGGTGAAAAGAAGGATCAGGCTACAGAGAAGCATGCAAGAGAGGCGGAGAAGCTAGAACTCCCCCCTGAATGCCATAAAGGTCACTGAGAACATTTAAACAGAAGTGACACAGACGGACTAGGATTTTGATACAATATACTGGAGAATGGATTAGAGGACAATGAGACTAAAGACAGAGATCTTGCTTTTCCAAGTCTCT
Organism: Octodon degus; assembly: GCF_000260255.1. Taxonomy (NCBI): domain Eukaryota; kingdom Metazoa; phylum Chordata; class Mammalia; order Rodentia; family Octodontidae; genus Octodon; species Octodon degus. The sequence goes on from NW_004524670.1 coordinate 5,860,413, forward strand.
TCAGCAAATAATCTCCTGAACCATTATCATGGAACAGCTAAGATGCAAAAATTAGAATTTGCTTAATATATGTAGCACAGGGTCTACAAGGTCTCACTATACAGATCAGACTCATAGTGATTCTCCTGTTTTCAGCTTCTCAAGCTCTGGGATTATAGGCGTGCACTACCACACCCAGTCTCAATTGCTGTCTCAGCACACTCTGGGGTCAGGACCAGCATGGCAGATAATTAGAAATTTATTTGGATAATAGATTAGGAATTCCCCTCAAAAATGCAACATCCCTGGCCAAGGAGAGTCTGCTGAGAGCTATATCTGCAGGAAGAACCGGGAAAGTCATGGTTAATCTGGGGAAAGCTGCACATCTGAATAAAAGCATCTGAGGGAGCTAACTGTGTCAGCGTCTTACTCCAGCCGATAACAAATTACTCTATCTCTGGCAGAGGTATACTTGCTGACTATTTCATGTGGTAACATTGGATTTGCAACATGAAACACTAGTGTTAGCCAAGGGTGTAGCTAGCAATTTGAAATTGGCACACACAGCGGTCAATCTATTGCTCCCCATCCCCATCATCCCCCAAAGTAGGTTTGACATTAAACACAGTATGAGGTCCTGCCCAGTGGGGACACATCTACCTGCAGACAGCTGCACACCCTCCACACTCTTCCCTCTCTTCTGTCTCTTACAGACATAGTGGAAATAAAACAAATGTGTTTGAATGGCTTTTTTTGTTTAGACTTCTGCTTTCTCATCTCTTTGTGGTACATAGCAGGGAGGAAAGGAGATGGATAGAGAGCAAGGGTGTAGGGGGAAGGCAACTGAGGAGCACACATTTTCTCTGTCCAGTAGAGCAATTTATTTATTTTTTAAGACTAGAAAGGAAGAAATAGAAATCAGCTAAATTTATTTCAACAAGCACTTATTGAACTTGTATGTTAAGTCTAGGAGCCAAAGGTGACCGAGACAATGTCTCTTCCCTCAAGTTATTCCTATGTACGTGTGACGTATGTGCATGTGAATGTCACATGCACAGTGACAGAGGTAGAGGATGGGTACAGAAGCCACCTCAAAGAGGGACTGGAACTCAATCTGGCACTCCACGGGGTAGTGAAAGAAGAAAGATCTTAAAACAGACAGAATTTGGCAGCCACGTATTCTAAACCTAAATAAAAAGGAAGAAAACACTCTACTTAAAGCTGAGGCACAGGGGAAAGAAGTAGCACCACTAATCGCAGTACTGAAGTCACCAGAGGCAGGAAGAGAAATTGTGAGGGGTGCTCTGAAGGCAGCAAGAGGAGAGAGCCAAGAGCGGGTCTCATGGCAGAGTGATCCAAGGAATACAGTGCTAGGATCTATCAGTTTTCTCCTAAAGAAACACAGGGAGGGTTTTCACGTAGGGTAGTAAAATGATCAAATCTAATTCTGGGAGATTCCATGGCACTGTGCAGATGGGTTGCAGAAGTAGAAAACTGAAGAGAAGGAGAGAAGAGGGTATCTATAAGAACCATGATGACCCTGGATCTCTGTGCTTTCGGGAGAGGTGGATGAGAAAGCTGAGCTTGAGGAAAAGATGCTGATGCACAGGTGACGATAGTAACATCTTTGAATAACTTACTTGCCATGCCAAGCGCTTCTGTGCTCTGCAAACTGATGCATTGAAATTTAGTCCCCAGTTCAGTAGTACTAGGAGGTGGGCTATCCGAAGGTGGCTACAGTGTGAGAGCAGAGTCCTCGTGATTAGCATTCGTTTTCTTATGCAAGAGGCCAAAAACTCCCTCGCCATTTCCTCCATGGGAGGACCTAGCTAGAAGGTACTACCATCTATGAAGTACAAAGGAAGCCCTCACCAGATCCCACAGTTTATCAGATCCTTGATCTTACAATTCCCAGCCTTCAGAGCTGGGAGAAAGCATATGTTGTTTATATGGTACAGTCTAGGGTACTGTGTTACCCACTGGATTTAGACAATCGTTTTACAGTTTACAAGAATAAGCCAATTCTCCATCTTTCTGTTTATCTTCCATATAAGGTAGCAGCTGTAGCAATGTGGTTAACTCTGCCAACTTTGGAATCACACAACCTAAATGTAAATATCTGGTCTACTCCTTATTGACTGCGGGTTCTTTGTACATAAGTAGATCTTCTTTCTGTTTTACTTATAAAATGGACATGATACTATCTATTTCATTGGATTATCCTGTGTATTAAGAGAAACAATATTTTAAAGTGGGTTCAGTTGTAGTAGCTGGAGACTAATTGCTTGAATTTTTTTTGTTTTTGTATTTCTGCTCCAGTATATTCTACCTGTGTGACCTTGAGCAACTCACTTAACAGGAAAGAAATAATTTCTTAAATGACTAAATATAATATCTTTGGGATATTTTCTTCTTGACATCTTTAAGTTAATAATTCTAGTTTCAGGTACTGGGCAAAGAATCAGTGATTAAAATTATAATAATTTGATATTCCAAATATATATTTCTTTATCATCGCTAAACACTTCTAAGCCTCTTTGTAGATCACCATTGGGATTTGTGGTTACTCAAATATCTCAACAGCTAGAGTGGACAGACTGATGGTCAGTGTTTATTTTGCACCTCTTCTCTGTAGGTGCAGATTACAGAGACAACTCCTATGCAAAAGTAATTGTTTGATATGAAGAGTTGAAAATCCAATTTTCCACTTTAACTTTGTCATTTATTAGTCCGGTGGTTTGCTAAAAATATTGCTTAAAATATTTCACCCTGTAGAGATTCATGTATAAGAATTGTATGTGAAAGTACATTTGCAAAGGGCTGAAGTGAGCTTTTGAGGGCAGGGAGAATCCAGAATAAAAAGAGAATAGAAAGGAATGCTTTCCAGGAGAAAAAATAATGGTCCTGTAAGTATCCAATTAAGTATTTAATTTAGTCTATACCAGCTCTTGAGAGCCTGTAAACAGGTGGATCACTACGAGATGCAGTGAGATCCTGCATACCCTATACATCCTTCCCTCAAGTACAGAAAAAAATAACTTAGTCTATAGTTCTAATTCATGGACTATGAATTGTTTGATGTTGACTAATCTATTTTCAAACCCTTAATCTCTCTGTCTCTCTGTCTCTGTCTCTGTCTCTGTCTCTGTCTCTCTCTCTCTCTCTCTCTCTCTCTCTCTCTCTTTCTCTCTCTCTCTCTCCCCCTATATCTTTAAATTTGTAGCAACTTAAGGAGACTTTCCAAGGAAGTTTCAATAACATATTCTCCTTCCTTGACTCAAAAGAATCTAGTATATACATGTTAATTTTGGAGTCACTGAATCTGAGTTGAAATTTCAGTTCCACTATAACCTACATGTGTGATCATAGGTAACTTAACTAACATCAAGGTCTCTAGCTTCTTTGCATGAATCATAATACATTCTGGGGCCAAAGAGGAAAGTGACTGATGATGTAGAGTGTGCCTAAGGAGAAGCACATGGAGAGAAAACATTCTCTCAGGCTTTCACAGAGAGCACATTGGCCAAGCAATGACTGTGACTCATCCACATGGCTGACACTGACAAAGGTTCTACAATCTGAGGTACAGGATCTGAGGATAAATCCTGAGGGGATTTCACTGACCTTCTCAGACACAAAAGCTACAACTCTTGTTGCATAGGTCCTGCTTTACCTTGGTCTTAACCATCCAGCAGAAAAGTATAAAAATGAAATATAATAAGTAAAGCCATGCTGTTATGTTGAGCTGTGGGGGACTCAGGTCAGCAATTTCTGACATTGCCAGTGAAGCGGAGGACCCAATACTATTATGGGCCACTGGACTCTTAGAGTATTTTGCTGAGTTAACACACCTATAATATTCAAATAACAGAACTTAACAAAAAAAGGGTATACAATTGAATGTCCATTTTGTATCTGTGTATTCAAAGTGGTTAGGATAGATACATAGTTACATTCTCTTAATGAATAGAGGGATTCATTCTAATGGTGTTTGTAGATAGGAAATCATGTCTGCATCTCGTACAGCAATTAACCACTGGGAGGAATGTATGCAATGTGTTAATTTTTGAAACTATCCTACCAATTTGGTTTGAAACTGTCTCATTGCTATTTGTTTCTCAATAAAATTATGGAAAAAAATATTTTCTTTTGTATTTTAGTACAGGGTCTGCAGAGTCTACAGGGTCTCACTACATAGATCAGACTCATAGTCATCCGCATATGTTCACCCTCCCAAGAGCTGAGATTACAGGCTTGCGCCACCATGCCCAGTCTCAACTGCCCTCTCAGCGTGGCCCGGGGTGGGACCGGCGTGGCATGCCAGGGATCAAACCCATTCCCTGCATCTGCCTAAGCAGACCCTTTAATCTACTGAGCTGTCTGGCTGGCCCTATAAGTCATAATATTGCTGAGAGACATCATAAGAAAATGACCATGGGCATCTCTAGCACAGGCCATAATGTCACAAAATCTCAGCGTACTTTTTGTTCTGAATTTCCTTCTTTCTTTCTCCTTTCTGTCAGTTGGTCACTCTTTCCTTTCTCTCTCCTTTCTACAAGCTTCTGACCCTCTGCTCCTTTGGCTCAGTAGATTCAGCTCTGGAAGCAGGCTTATAGTTCATTTCAGGACACAGATATTTTGAGCTGTTTGTTTTCTAGCTTACAGTCATGTTTTCCAATTCAGGTTACGTTTCCTGCTGGAAAACTGGGCCCTCACAAGAGCTTTTGGCAGCCACAGACTGATTTGGTTGAGAACCATCCCATCCTTGGCAGGCAGTTGGGGAGAGCCACTCTGTGTGTGCGGGCGGCGATTCACACTCCTCTGAGGTTGGACTGCTCGCCAAAGTCACTACCCACTCAGCTCAGTCTCCCCTGAGATAGAGAAACCTTTGAAGCCTAGTGGTAATATGCATCCTTGGAAAGAGAATTCAGGGCACTGAAATAGATAAAGCTGAGCTGTGCTCATATCTTTTGTCAGAAATTGGGAATAGACTACTGAGCTTTTAAGGGAGTAGACAGGTGAAAAGTATTAGCCGTTAGTATAATGGAAATTGGTTCTAACCTACTAGAATGTTCCCTTGGCTATTTTATTTTTGAGCCCTTTATTTTTTTTAAATAGTAGTTTAGGCTGGCCTTAAGTTCATTGCATGGCCCAGGCTGACCTTTAACTCACAGAGATCCTCCTGCCTCAAACTACCAGGTACTGGGGTCACAGGCATGTACCACCGTGTCCAGATCCAGGTTTTGCTTTTTAAAGTCTCTGGAGACTTTGATATTGAATTTATCTGAAACTTGAGTGGTCATAATTGGAACTACCTGTGCTTTATGCCCCTTCTCTGTCTCATCTTCCAATTTCAAATCCACACCTTGCCATCCCATTCAGAAGCTTGTTAACATTTTATCTTAACTTTTAATTTTTTAGTATTGGCTTCAATTATTCCATTTCAAGCATAAATCAATACATCCAACACCAAACACAGCAACTATACAGTTCCTGCTTCTCCTGTACTCTGAAGTTCAGGAAAGACCATCAGCAGCTCAGTGATGCCAGCCAGAGAACTGGGGACCGCTGCAGGTTCTTCCACATCCCCTCTCTCCTCTGCCCTTGAACAGTCTCTTTGGACTAGTTATGTCCTAATTGTTTCTTGAATTTTCTTCCTATTCTCAGTACCCCAATCCTACTACTCTAGTATAAACTTTATTATTTCTCATTTTGACTATCAAAATTCCACTGTGATGATTAATTCTATGTTTCAGCTTTTTAAAAATGTGTCATTTTGAGTGGGCTAAAGATGCCTAGATAGTGTGTAAAATATAATTTTAAGGTATATTTAGGAGAGTATTTCTAGAAGAAATTAATATTTAAATCAATAGACCAGGCAAAGATAAACATATGCTCTCTCTGATGTGAGCAACTGTAATTCAATTTATTGTTGATGTAAATGGAGCAAAAATGTGTAAGAAGGGCCCACTCTCTGTCTCTGTCTCTGTGTGTCTCTGTCTCTGTCTCTCTTTCTCTCTCTTTCCTCCTCCTCCTCCTTTTCCTCCTCCTCCTCTTTTCCTTCTGCCTCGGAGTTAAACAACTTTGAATTCTGAATATCCTGGACAGTGTCATCACTCTTTTCATCTTTGAACTTATAATTGCTTCTACCTGCAAAGTCTTCTACCACACATTGGGCATCATTCAGTTGTTCATTCATTCAAGAAACTATCACCAGTTCTAAGACCTACTGCAAAGAATTATTCCATTTAAAACAGAGTTTGAAAACACTAAGCTCAGTAATCTACAAAGTGCTTTTCAGCTTGAAAATCCATGATTCTGCAAAATCTTGCATTTCATATTCAGTCACCTGCTTTTTCTCATTTTTTGGATGTTAGAACAATATCTGCTTTAAAAACTGTACTATGGGCTGACAGTGTTCTTTAAAAGAAGTCTAAAATTGAAGATCAACTCCACAGAAGTAGCACTAGCACTGTTTGTAGAAATAAGTCTCAAAGCAGGATGGTGGGGAAAAATGTACCAATTCTAGTAGAAAGAAAATGTGAGCTTAGAGATCTCATGGGACTTGACATTTCCATCGATCATGGCCAGCAAGCATGGAAGGCGAATGACTTGGTTTAATGCAAATCCTGTGGATCTAGTTAACCATTTGGAAATCATGAATAACAATCACTTTCTCCATTAAGGTCCAATTCTTGTCACCAGCTATAATAAATACATATCATATTGTTCATGCATCAATGTTACAAGGTTCTTCAGGAAAAATCTCCAGGGACATACATGCATGTATAAGATTGCATACTGGAGAGAAAGAGAAAGAGGGAGAGAAAGAGAGAAAGAGAGAGAGAGAGAGAGAGAGAGAGAGAGAGAGAGAGAGAGAGACTTATTTATATACCCTTGTCCTCTAAGACACAAAGTAAGGCTGAGTGATAAATAGATGGATAAGCTCTGTTACCCTCTTTGTTTCAATTTATAGGACCTCATCCACGCCATATCTTTTATGCTCCCACCAGCATGCAGCCGTCTCAGAGAGTTTTCTGACATTGAAGTCCTGCATATTTATTTGCCTTCTTATTTCTTATGATCCCTTCTCCCCTTGCCTCACTATGTTCCTTACCAAGTTCCTACAGCTTTCTCTCCCAACAGTAGCACCACAGTAATTCTTGTCCTGAGATATAGTCTGGCCTGCCACTTTGTTGTCCTGGCACAGTCACTTGGAGCCATTTATCCTTCCATTCAAGTTGCCTCCAAATGTTCTCAGAAATCCTTCTCTCTAATTTCTAAATCATGTCACCTGCCTAGAGGAATCCACCTAGCAAGGGCTGCTTGTCACTGGTCAGCTGGGTCGGTTATTAAACTACTATCTCTTGGTTCTCTCTCTCTCTCTCTCTCTCTCTCTCTCTCTCTCTCTCTCTCTCTCTCTCTCTCTCTCTCTCTCTCTCTCTCTCTCTCTCTCTCTCTCTCTCTCTCTCTCTCTCTCTCTCTCTCTCTCTCTCTTTCTCTTCAGCATGCCAACCAATCTTCTGATTTACATTTGTGGTGCTGGGTTTGGGGCCTATGTACCTCATGTCTTCTTTCCCACCTGACTCCACAATCTATCTTGTCAATAGGGGGCAGCAGAGGAAGATTACAGAACAAAAGGAGGAAGGACGGATTTTCTCCTTCCTGTGTGCATCGTGTGGGCTTTTTTTTATGATTCATTCCAAGTTCCTTTCATTACCCCCACTGCAGTAGTCTGTTTCTGCACAGAAGTTGAATTCTTCCAACATGAGAATTCTTCCTAGCACCTTCTTCAGAGATACAGCATGGCCCAGCAGAGGGAATCCCCATCCTTGGAAATCCAAGGGCCTATTTTGGACTTCAGTGGATTCATAGAAGCTTTATCCACAATAGCTTTGGTGTTTTTATACCCCAGCCATAAGATAGTAACTTTTTCTACTGTACTTCTGTGATGCCATTTACTATTTCAAATATGTAGTTAATAATTTTTTATATTTATCTAATAGCTCCTTCTACCATATTATTTCTGTCAAAACAACTGGTATAATTGCTTTCTGAAACACCAGCAACAAAGTAGGTGATTTATAGGGTTCTCAACATTGTCCATACTTTTGCTGCATTTTCTTTCTTTCTTTCTTTCTTTCTTTCTTTCTTTCTTTCTTTCTTTCTTTCTTTCTTTCCTTCCTTCCTTCCTTCCTTCCTTCCTTCCTTCTTTCTTTCTTTCTTTTTTCTTTTTCTTTTTTTTTTTTTGTATTTTAGGGGAAGGTCTATAAGGTGTTCAGGGTCTCATGACTAGATCAGACTTGGGGTAATCCATCTGTTTACAGCCTCCCAAGAGCTAGGATTACAGGCGTGTGCTTCCACACCCAGTCTCAATTGTCCTCTCAGTGCACCCCTGGGGTGGAGTCAGCACACTTGGCCCAGGGATCGAACTTCCACACCCTGTGCCTGCTTGCAGGCGCTTTAATCCAGTGAGCCATTTGGCCATCCCTTGATTTTTCTTTTCCTTGTTTTTTTTTTTTTTTTTTTTTTTTTGACTGTGTCTTCCTATGTGGTGCAGGCTGGCCTTGAACTAGCTTAAGTAGCTCAGGTTGGCCTTGAACTAATAGCTATCCTCCTACCTCTGCCTCCTGATTTCTGGGATTAAAGGTTTGCATCACCACTCTTGGCTATTGTTGACTTTCTTGGCATTAGTCCTACCCTCAAAATCTTCAGGGTAGTTAGGAATATTAGTGTTGCATTCTAAAGAGTTGAACTCTGCCAGCTGTCTATCAAACTGGGCAGATATCAGAGGAACAATACTATCTCATTTATTTTGAACCTCACCTACCATTTTAATTCCATCTTGAGATTAGACATGGATATTGGTGGGGACTGGACTTACCAGATGCTATGGCAAGCCAGAAAATCTCCACCTCTTCCTATTCTTTACCAGCACTCATAATACCTATTTTGGTCAGATTGGAAGGACAGTTAATGTCCAAATAATTGGCTTTCCACTGTCCTAGAACATAGTTGCATTGTACTTTTGCACCCAACCTGAAGTTAGATATGACCAAGGCATTTGCTTTGTCAATACTGTATGAAAGAAAGCGATACATGTCACTTAAGATTCATTACGAGATGTCATGCTTTTTTCTCTGAAAGTTTTAAAGGATATGTTGATTCTGAGACTCTGTCACCCTGGGTCTTTGAGTGTGTATGATAAACTGTTCCCTTATTCTCCTTGTTCCCTGCAACTGATCCATTCTAGACAGATGTTTGAGAAATGGATATCTATTGCACTAATAAGCTATGGAAAATTGGAGGATATTTGTTACCATTTGTAGGCCTGCAAGGAGAATAAAGCTTGAAAAAGAAAAAAGTGTGAAGTGAAGATTTTGACTTGGCAGAATAAAGCTCAAGCATCATGTTTAGAGTGTGTTTACACAGATTCATACCTACGTTTGACTTTTGAGTTTGGTGCTACCTAGCTGTGTGGTGCTAAGCCCGCTTCCTAAATTCTCTGTTTGTCTTCTCTTCAGAATAATGGGGACTCAGGTCAATAATTTCTGACATTGCCAGTTAAACAGAAGACCCAATGCTATTGTGGGCTACTGGACTCTTTTAGAATATTTTGCTGAGTTTACACACCTATAATATTCAACAACGGAACTTAAAAAAAATTGGGGTATAACTATGAATGTCCATTTTGTATCTGTGTATTCAAAGTGGTCGGGATAGATATATAGTTGCATTCTCTTAATGAATGGAATGATTTTTTTCTAATGGTGTTTGTAAGTAGGATCACAAGTCTGCATCTTGTACAGCAATTAACCACTAAGAAGAATATATGCAGTGTATTATTTGTTGAAACTGTACTTTCGATTTGATTTGAAACTGTCTCATTGCTATATGTTTATCAATAAAACTTTGAAAAGAAAAAAAAATAAAAAAATAAAGAAAGGGCCTGCGGCTCAAAAAAAAAAAAAAAAGTCTTAGGTGTCTGCCTAGGGCAGGATTACATAGATAAAGACTTATGTATATTTCTTTTACTCCTAAATAAGCCTACAGTTCATTTTAATTTTGAACCAAATAAATATCTCAGTGGAAAAAAAAAGAATAATGGAAATACTGTTATCGACATTGTAATGTTATTAGGAGAGTAAAATAAGAAAATAAAAAGGGTATTATGGTGGTTGGAAAAATAAGTGAATTCAGAAGTACATTATTTTTGAAAAATGTACCAGGTGAGTCATCAAAATGTATGGAAAGAACTCCAATAGCTCCAAGCATCCTTGTGACATTAAAACGTCACATAGTACTATCCGTGATTCTCCATTTCTTTATGTATGAAATAAGGAGAATGATATTACTGATTCTTAGTGTTGTTATAATCAAACTCGGAGGACACATAAAAATGCCCCATGAACTGTAAAGCCTGAAACAGAAATGAAATGATTTACTGAGAGATAAACTCTTCTGAGTTAGAACAAATATGATCTCCAAATCGAGAAGGGGCAGTTTATAGTTTTGTAAGAGAGAATGAATACCTTTACAACAGACTTAGAACACCTAAGGCTCGAGGTTCCTGACTTAGGGGAAAAAAAACCATGAAAATATCTAATGGGGTGATAGAATAAAGAAAAACAAGTCAAGGAGATAAAAAGATGGGAATCAGGAAACTTGGCTTTGGCACAAGCCCTCTTGCCTAAGAACTCACATAATCAACTTAATGAATTTCTGTATTTGTGACACAGAAGATGTTGATAATTTTATGTATATGGGATTATCTTAAAGAAGGATGATATATGCAAACACATATATATATATATTGTGTTGTTGGATGTCAGTATTATTTACAGTAAGAGCCTGGTTTTTCTCTTTTGCTGTTAAGAGCTGAAGGCCAACTTTAGCCTCTCTGAAAAGATGAGTAGTGCTTTTCCTAGATAGTTCAGCCATATTTATAGTGTTTTAATTTAACATTTTCAGAATATCTCCTCTGTTAGGCTTTATATTAAATAAATCATCATATTGCTGTGCAATGTCTTCGACAGTGTTTCTAATATCTTTTATTTTCCTTGAGAAGAAAGTGGACCTGAAGATGGAAAAGGGAAAAGATAGGTAGACTTGAAGAGGAAAAAGCAGAAAAGAAAGAAGTCCAGTTTCCAAGCATGATCCAGAGTGAGAACTGCAAGTTCAAGGGGAGATTCCCCAATGAATGGATTGTGATGTAGACAAGCCCGCTGTGCGATTACCTACATAAAAGTGCACCATATATAATTATGTAGGGAATATAGTACAGGTAAAGATTAGGTTAAAGGTTTACCTGTGTGTTTTGATTTAGTTTTTTCATTATTTTGGAATATATTCCAACAAACACCAAGGTGTAGTATAAAATAGGATGCTGAGTTATACTGGCAGCAGCTTCGTGCATTTTCAGTGACTGCACCAAGACAGCCGTATGGCAGACCTATGCCACCTAAATGTGTAGAAACATACCCTATGGTATTTGCAGAGGAAAGATATTGTCTAATGACCGACAACACAGGACTGTATTTTGGAACCCTATGCTTAGATACCTTCACAGTAATAATCATTACATTTTAATCATCGTTTGACCCTCCTATTGAAGATTTACTCTTTTTCTTTTCCAAGTTCTTTGTCTTGAAATCTATTCCAGTCCTCCAATATAGTGTGCACAATTTAAATATTGTTATATGTAGATTTAATCTACACAAGCTACTTTTTGGTGATTGGAGATTGAAACTTTGCTAGATTTACTTTGTCTTTCTTCTTACTGAATGATAGCTTTTACAGGTCTTAACAACACTTTTGAGGAGCTAGCTATAAATAAGTATAAGACAAAATATTATGTAGTTTAGATTATATTCTTTTTATCTTTGCACAATCTAACTAGAAAGATGTGTATAGTGCTCCCATTTTACAGATGAACAAACTGAAAGCAGTGATGCTGTTATTGTTTGCATCTAGCTGTCCCCTAAAGCCTCATGAAGTCGTGGGGTGAACTTCTACAGTTTTGATGACTTCCTCTAAGGAAATGTATGGCTGGGTATTTCTGCATGGAGAGCACAAAAGACAAGTTTTCCAGAGGGCTGAGAAGGCACCCCTGAGATGGTCTACCAAGTCCTATTGATTTACAGCACATGGAATATTCAGAATCTTGATGTTTGGCCCCAAAGGCTGATGGATCAGTATATAATTATTACAGTTTCTCCAAAGCATCATATTTGAGGTCTTATCTACAGGGTTAGACTCAGGAAAGACATGAAAAAGGATGAGTCAGGCATGGCATGAGGGGCTCTTGGGCAGGTGTGCTGGCTACAGACTTGTTCTGGAAGTGCAACTAGGCAGAAAGGCCCAAAGCCCATGGCATTTGGCAAGCTTGACATGTCCCATGCCCAGATGTAGGGTGTGGGAGGAGAAATATCTATGAGTTTCATGGGTATCAACTTGGAGAAGTTGTCTTTAACCCCCCAGAAAACCCAGAAAAGGGAAGACCTTGCCACAGAACCTTAACAGCCATCTTTGGAGGACCTGGGTTGCTTGGCAGAGCCAGCAATAGGGCTTCCATTCAACTCATTACTTGTAGCCAGGTCCTATTCCAGGCTTGTCAATTCTAAAAATATCATTTGATTAAGCTGAAACACATCCTGATAACTGAGCCAAGGAGAAGAGGAATACAGGAATGGGGAGAGAGAGAGAGACACACACACAGAGAGAGAGAGAAAAAGAGAGAGAGAGAGAGAGAGAGAGAGAGAGAGAGAGAGAGAGAGAGAGAGAGAGAGAGAGATTTGTATGGTGCATACACTCTTGGAGTCTTCCCAAAGCCTTGGAAACTGGGTGAGCCCTCACACTGGAACATCATCACAAACACACGAAAGAGTCCAAAGTTCACACTAGGTATCCAGTAGCTGTACATCACTGAAGCCAAGATATACATACATTTCAAATCATTATTCTCTGGCCTCTGGTTGCCCATATCTCCACTGATTTTCTGGCTCTTCAGGATTACTGGCTAGTGGAAAAGGTAGGAGCCCCTGTTCTGCTGAACAGTCTATGTGCAGAGCTGGATGGAAGCTCTGCTAAGCTGCCAGTCTGATTTAGTCGGGTTTTGATGAGTGTACCATCCAGTGAGTGCCCCTAGCGAGGTTGTTCCAGGAGGCTGGGGTCTGCTCCAGAACAACAATCCTGACAAATCGGCAAGGCAATGGGACATCATTATCCTACCAAGTGCCTCTGAAAGCAGACAGTGAGGCACTAGACCCACTTGCTATCTTTCTAGCAAAGTCCTGGATGTAACATTCATGTCCAGTCTGACCCTCTATTGTTCCCTTGCCATATCATGTTTCACAGATGGCCAAATCCACTGGCATTTGGACACAGTGCTCCTGTGAGCAGCTCATCTTTGCATGTCTGGTTTTTCTGCCCACATTTGAATGGTCCAGAAAGCCTCTGTACCACTCTCCTAAGCTTACTTCTGATTGCAGTTTTCTCTTTATTAATCCTTTTAGTTTCTCTTAGGTCTACTTCCCTCGTCTACTTATCTTAAATTCGATTTCACCCATTTTTTTGCATAATCCACCTTAAATCCTTTCTTGAAAATAGGAGCTCCAAATAAATAAGCAGGCAAATAAGCATAATCTCTGTATAAGATAGGCTTGAGTTCTTCACAGTGCTAAAAGTTTTTACCCATAGCTTTATGTAGAGGGAAAACTGCAGTTCAGTTTTAAACATATGTGAGTTTTCTTGAGATTTCCTTTTTAACCTTTGGTTTATTCTTTGGGATGATGGAGGGTGTTTCAGTCTTGTGGTAGAACTGGTTTGTTTCAGCGCGTGAAATAAGACTATTACATTTTTAGGAATTTAGCAGGTGTGTTGATGCTACTTTCATGGACCCAAATGAGCCACAAGGGGAGTCTTTACACAACCAAAGTTGTCAAAAGTTACAAATTAAAATGTTCTCCTCTGCTCCTTGTTCTTTTCCAGTGTCTTCTTTTTGAAAGATGGTGTGCTGGCCTGCCCCTCAGTAGTGCTCTTCTGTTGCTCCACAAAATTTAGGTTTGAAGAAAATTGTCTTTGGAGACTTAAATGATAGATTAATATATTATGGTTCAAAGGAGATGGTGGTCAAGTTCTGGAGAGTGAAGCTTAAGTAAAGGCAACAGCAATAGTGACCAAGGCCACCAACTGTGTACACAAATGTTCCGTCTTGTTTGTGTTCTAAATTAAAACCCGCTGAACTGATGTTCATGCAGCACCTTCTTTAGTCTTTTCATATTACAGAGGCCAGGAAGTTAGTTCCAATAAGACTTTGCTGGTTCCAGGTGTTTCATGGAAAGTCAGGAATAATCAAATCCTATGGCAGAGCCGTTTCGATGAGAATAGGTATTTGTGTCAGCAAGTGCCTTGTGTAAAACAGCTGTGTAGATGATAGTGAGTGGCTTATCTACCACTGAGATGTTTATTCTGATTATTGGTTTAGAGTATAGTGTGTGCATGTGTGTGTGCATGTGCATGTATGTGTATGTGTTGCATGTGTGTGTAGTACATGGGTAGAAGTAGAAGTTAGCTCTCTTTAATAATGCCTTAATCTGTGGTCAACTACTACCACTACTACCTTATGGATTCTTTGAGTTACCAGAGAGGGAATTATAAAATTTTCTCATAGTTAAATTTGGAGAAATTTGCTTCAGGGCCTGTATGGCCTGACTTTTTTTTTTTTTTTTTTTTTTTTTTTTTTTTTTTTTAGGGTTTGTGTTGAGAAGTTTGCTGTAATTCTGATGGATTTTTTTTTTTTTTTTTTTTTCTCAGCCCACCAGGGGTTTTTTTTTTTTTTTTTCCGGTACTGGGGATTGAACTCAGGACCTGCAATTGTCAGGCACAAGTGCTTATTCTACTGAGCTATCTCCCCGGGACCATGACTTCTAATAGTGTATCTCTACAGATTCGTTGGTATGGCTACTTCCCCTGGAACCATATCTCCCTCAGGAGGGCCATGGAAGATTAAGGTGAATCTCACTTAAGACCATGTCTGTTTCTTTTTTGTCAGGTGACCAGTATCCAAAGCATTGATGTATATTTTGGAACAGGGGATAGTCATCTACACAAATAGGATACAGGAGGCATTTGGTGGGTATAGGCAGTACTCTGCAGAGTTCTTCTCAGGGTGTGGACACTGATTTTGGAATATTTCAGATGTCTTGAGTGGAAGAGCCATCTATCTTGTTGGTACGGGTTTCACAGTAAGTGGGAGCTAGCACATGGACAAGACTCTTCTAACTGGATATTGTGGTTTTTCAGAGGCTGATGCCCTTCCACACATAGACATAAGCTAATCTGATTTTGATCTTTGCAGGCTGCACATTGATGGTGATTAGGCTCCTGTGTTGATCTCTTGTAGAGAAAGACTAGGTCCTGCTGATAAAATTGTGCAAATAACAGTTTTATTTTTTATTAGAATTGTAAGATAGACTTTCAGATGTATACTTCAAAACCTTGCCAGTATAGAAGTCTACTCCTCAGTGATTCATCAACTTTGACTCCTGATAAAAGTAAATGTTGTATTCATTAGACCATAAACATCCCTGTTGTGTAGCATACTCCAAGATGCTTCTACTTTGTGAGATAGCTCTGAGTTCACCTGAGCCTTCTCTGTTATAATCCAGTCTCAATATGGGCTTATCACCCAGGACATGGCCAGGAATAAAATTGCTCTCAGCATTTAAATCAGAGGGAACTTAATGCAGAGAACTTCTTAGAGAGGCAGAGGAAAAGCTGCTGAGCCAAAGTAGGAGCTGTGATGTAATCTCAGGTTAATAATGGCAGCTGGTTGGGGGCTGCAGGGATAGCACATGGAGGTAGCTCTTCTGAGCCTAGAGCTCAGAAGCCAAGGGCTGTAGGTGGGAGATGGAGCCATCAATGGGACATCACTGATTCCAGGGTTTCTTTCTTGTGTAGCAAAAGAAAACAGCAGAAATTCCCTGGCTTGTCTGTTTCTCCTCCTCTTTACTTTCCCTATCATGTCTCCCATGAGCTCATTGTCAAATCAGCGTGTCCAGTCTTGGAAAATGCAACATTCGGGGTCACCTTTGCAGGATGTCCCCAGAGCAAGTAAAGGACAAAGGACAGGTACTACTGGCCCTCTCTGCATCCCTCTCATTAGAGATTGCTGAAGTATGTGATCATTCTAGATCAAATCAATGTTACTTTGATTCCTGAGGACCTCCTAGAGCTATGCTCCATTTGTTGTAAGACATTTTCTCCCAGTGAGGTGATATGGTGGCTGGCTAGAAGGCAGGGGTGGTAGCACAAGAAGGGCCCCTGAATTCTCAGGTCAAACTCTTTGACAGATTTTGCATCAGAAAGTGGCACGGTACAGCCTTTTCACTTGCTATGAGAAGCTGTAGAGAATTTAGATTTAATTTGTTTCTACCTCTTTCCCCCTCAGTGAGTATCATCAATGTGTTGTTCTTCAGTAGGATTATTATGATTTATAATATTTAATAGAATTCTCACCTTTAATTTTCTTTTTACATAGAATTAAAACAATAGTGCTTTCTTCCATTTTAACACAAATTGTAAGGGAACTAGTTAACATTTATTGCATGAATTTTCTCTAATCCCCACTATAACACTGTGAAATAGGCACTAATATCACCAATTTATACATGATAATCTGAGCTTCAGTGAAGTAAAATAACCAGGTTAAACTCATATAGTTATTATTATCAATTTGTTTTTTATACTTCACCTGATTCTACAAGTGAATTTCAAGGGTTCTCATGACTAGTAAGGGAGAGGCTATAAATTAACACATAGAACTGTGCTCTTATTGTAATGGGATATTTTTTCTGCTCCATTATTTCAGCATACCAAGCTGCAAAATATCTCAAAGGGTGGAAATTTCTGGTTTCTCCTCCTTTGTCTTTGAGCCTAATTGAATATATTTCAGGCCTTGATTTCAAGGGTAAAACTACAAGTCCTACAAACAAAAAGGCCCTGATGAGATCATTGATCTACTGGGAACTAAATCGTATGCCTTCTTTCAACTTGAAAACTGACATCTAGGAAGGTTAAAGAACATGTCCAAGACCACATATGGTGTCGTTATGACTGTGAGATATCTTGTAGCTTTAAGCTGAATATAATTGGCCACCTCTATCCAAGAAAATGTGAACTATTTTGAGACTCAACTTCTCTGTATTACCCTTTCTGAGGCCTCATTGCTTTTTGCTGAAATCATTCAGACTGCTTTTTTTTTTTTTTTTTTTCTGAACTGGGTATTGAACTCAGACCCTTGAGCTTGCCAGGCAAGTGCTTATTCTACTGAGCCATCTCCTCAGCCCCTGACTTTCTTTCTTTAACTTCTCCTTTGTATAACTGCCAGGATGATGATTCTTTTTAGTTCAATTATTTTGTTGTATTTTTACATAATGAGTATATGTTTATAAAACATAGTTACATACATTCTGGAAAAAATTCACATATAGATCATATTTTGATAATTTCTGCACATTTTCCTCCCCTTCCTTTGCCTACTATCTTTCTCCTATTCCTATTCCTCTTCCCCTTCTCCAAGAAGTCTTCTTTCCAGTTTCTTACCATCTCTTCTTTTCTTTTTACTCTTTAATTCATTTATATTTTAGATTTCTCAACTTAGAAAAACTACACAATAATTAACCCTCTACATCTGACTTATTTCACTTAGCATTATGGTCTTGAGTTCTATCTATTTTTCCTACAAATGACTCCTACTTGTGAACAATACCCCACTGCAGAAATAGATCACATTTTCTTTATACATTTGCATTTATCTATTATTAGGCATCTAGGCTACTTCCACAGTTTGACAATTGTGAATTGTGCTATTATACACATGGGTATTCATGTTTCTCTATAGTATGAGGCCTTAACTCTTTTGGGAAAATATCCAGGAGAAATGTGGCTCAGTCAAATGGAATTTCTATTTTTTTTAAGGAATCTACATACTGCTTTCCATAAAAGTTCTCCTAGTTCAGATTTCCACCAAGAATGTGGAGAGCCACTTTCGGCCTACATCCTCCCTAGAATTTTATTATTTATTTGTGTTCATATGATAGGTGTTCTGGTTTTGAGTACGTAAGGTGGCATCTTAGAGTTGCTTGATTTGCATTACCCTAAAGACTAATGATGTTGAACATTTTTCTTCTTTTTATTGGCCACCTGTGTGCCTTTTGAAAAGTATCTATTCATTTCATTTGCACAATTTTTTAATTGACTTAT
>NW_004524670.1:5879252-5925786 GCF_000260255.1 Octodon degus
GGCATGTGGTGCTGGGGGATTGAACCGCGGTCCCTGATGCTTTGCCAAGCTTGTTCTAAGTAGGTGCCTTAGACCACTGAGCCATCTCTCCAGCCCCTCTATGTAGCTTTGTAGTGTAATCCAGGATTGTGATGGCTCCGGTTTTGTTATCTCTGTTCAAGGTTGCTGTGGATATTCTGGGCCCTTTCTGAATCCATAGAAATTTCAGTACTTTTTTTTCTAATTATGTGAAATATGCTATTTATATTTTATTATGAATTTTTTGAAGTCAATAGATTGCTTTAGGTAACATAGGTATTTTGATTTTTGGTTTTTTCTTTGGTGGAACCAGGGATTGAACTCAGGTCCTTGCGCTTGCCAGGGAAGTGCTTATTCCACTGAGCCATCTCCCCGGCCCCCTAACTAGGTATTTTAATGACATTAATTCTACTCATCTAGGCACAGGAATTTCTTTTTAAAAATTTTTGAATATCCACTTCAAAATTTCTCTCTCTCTCTCTCGCTCTCGCTCTCGCTCTCACTCTTGCTCTCTCTCTCTCCCTCTTTCTTTTCTTTTCTTTTTCAGTACTGGGGATTGAACTCAGGACCCTGTGCTTGCCAGGCAAGCGCTTATTCTACTGAGCTATCTCCCTGGCCCCAATATTTTTCTTAAAAGTACTATAATTTTTGTTAGAGAGGTCTTCCAGCTTCTCGATTAGGTTAACTCCTAAGTATTTAATTTTTATAAATTTTCATGTATGCATGTTTGCAATACATAATGTTTATGTTCATGGGTACAGCTGGTGTATGTACACAACACATCATAATTCCTTTTATTCATTGGCTTCTCCCCTCCCTCCTCTCTCCATCTCTTGATACCCTTCCTATTTGAGAAAGGTCTATTCTCCCTATTTTCTTATGCATTTAGTAGAGGGTTAACAGGGTCCCACTATGTGATTGGACTTGTAGTGATCCTCCTGTTTTCAGCCTCCCAAGCACTGGGATTACAGGCATGCGTCACCATGCCCAATCTCAATCGCTGTCTCAGTGCATCCCGGGGGCAGGGCTGGCACAGCACACCAGGCATCGAATCCCAGTCCCATGCATTCTGCCTAAGCAGGCACTTTAGTCCACTGAGCTATCAGGCCTGTCCCCTTATTTTCTTCATGTATCTTTATTTTTTTCTTTATAAATTGGGTTTATCACATAGAAGAAAGCATGCAATGTTTATCCATATATATATAATTTATTTCATATAGCATTATGGTCTCAGATCTCTAATAGTGACTAAAGCACTCTTCATGGTTAAAATTACTCCATTGTGTATAAATACCAGGTTTTCTTTATCCATTCATCTGGTGATGGACATATAAGCTATCTCCAAGATGTAGCTATTATAAAATGTGGTACTATAATGGATGTGTATGCTTTATTATAATATGATGATTTTAACTCTTTTGGGAAGGAACTCAGAACGAGAATAACAGGGCAAAATGGAATAGTGTTATGAGGAATATCCATTCAGATTTCCATAGTGGTTGCAGTAGTTAACATTCCCACAAACAATGTAGAAGTGTCCTTTTTCCTGAAGCCTTACCAGTATTCGTTATTTGATTTCTTGAGGATGGCCATTCTTTCTGGGGTAAGATGAAATCTCATTCTTTTATTTGCATTTATTTAATGATAGTAATGTTGAACATTTGTTGGTTCATATGTTGACCATTTGCACTTCTGTGAAGTGTCTATTTATTTCACTTGCCCATTTTTGAATGATTTTGTTGGGGGAGTATATTTTTTTTTTGCTCCTTATATATTCTAGATATCAGTCCTCTGTCAAAGAAATAATTGGAAAGTATTTTTCCCATTCTGTAGGTCATTTCATTTTATGAAATTGGTTGAGCTGTATTTTGATGCTTACAGGTTAATAATTGTTTTCCCTTCCTGTTGGATTCCTTTCTTAACCAATATATAATGATCAGTTTGTCACTTTTGATCAGTTTTGAGTTGAAGTTCACTTTGTCTGATATAGGTTATATACACCTGCTTTTTTGTTCTTGTTGCATGGAATATTGTTTGCCGTCCTGTGACTTTAAGTCTGAGAGTTGACTTTGGGGTTAAACGTGTTTCATTTACACAGCACAAACTGGATTTTGTTTCCTGATCCATCCTGCACAACTATGTCTTTTGATTGGGGAATTAAGTCCATCTCATTGTGAGATATTATTCATAGGTATTGACTCACTGCTGAGTGGTTAATTTCTTGAAGTTATAGTAGTTAAAATCATTTTCCTGATTTCTTTGTCAGTGCATCCATTCTTGGTATACAGAAATGTTGTTTTTGTGCATTGATATTGTGTCCTGTGAAATTTGTTTATGGGCTGTAAGAATCTTCTGGTGTTTTTAAAAATATTTTTGTCCTTTATGTAAATGACCATATCACTCACGTAGAGCAGTAGTTTGACTTCTTTCTTTTTTATCTATACCTCTTTTATTTCTTTCTCTTGCTGGACTGTTCTAGGTAGTGTTTCTAGTTCTACATTGGAGAGGAATTGTGAGTGTTTATACCTTTGTTATGTTCCTAATTTTAGATGGAATCTTTTTAGTTTTTCACCAGTTACTATAATGGGGATTTAGGTTTGTCATTTTTCTTTCAGTTTGAGGGAAAGTACTTCTTTAATTATTTTTATAATGAATGTTCTTAAATGCAAAGCTGGTCATGTCTTCTTTCTTTTCTTTCTTTTTTAATTTTTTTTATTTTTTAAAGATAATACAAATTGAATTAAAACAAAAAAATTACAAGTGATACAGATTTTCACTTAACAAAGTTATAAGAATTTCACAATATTTGTTGTACTACACAGAGTTGTCTTCTAACCAGTTATTCAGATTACCAGATATATACATATAAAATTGGAAGAAGGCAGAAAAAAAAAGAAATATATATTAAATTGGATGACAAAAAGGAGAAACAATTGAAAGAGGAGACAAAACAAGTTAAAGCATTAGCTGCTTCTTTTCATAGACCAGCAGAAAGGCACAGTTCAGTTGTCCAAACCATCCTGCTTAGATACATAGATAAATCTCTTTCCCCGACTCCCTCTCCTGTCCTCCTCAACTCAATAACTCTTTCATAAGTTCATTCCCTTTTCCCAGTATCTATTGTACCTTTCAGATTCCATTTTTCTCTTTCAGGTTCTCACACTAAGGAGACAATGTGATCTTTGCACATGCAGGTCTGATTTCTTTCACTTAATAGTATGTTCTCTATTTGCACCCATTTACTGACAAAAGTCTCAAATTTATCCTGCTTTATAGCTGAATAATACTCAATTGTGTAGAAATACCACATCTTTTTTCATACATCTTTCAGTTGATGAGCATCTCAGTTGTTTCTAAGATTTAGCTATGACAAATTGTGCTGCTATAAACATGGATGTACATATATTGCTGTGGTGTGAGGTTTTCAGTTCTTCTGGAAAAATACCGAGGAGGGGAATAGCTGGCTTGAATGGGATCTTCAATTCTAGATTTTTTAGGAATCTCCACACTAATTTCCATAGTGATTTTACCTGTCTCTACTCCCACAAACAGTGAAGAAGATTTCTTTTTTCTCCAAAGCTTCTCCAGCATTTGTTATTGGCTGACTCTAAAAATTTCTTATCGTCACTCATGGCCAAATTACTGTCTCATCCCAGTGTTTATATCTGGGATGAGATATAAGTTCCAACATACTCCAGTCGCTCAGGCATTGGCTAATGGATCAAAAGTAATACCTGAGTGAGCAAAGAAGCCATGATGTGAAAGCCTTCTCATCTGGCTAATGGCGGTTGCCAAGGGCAACAGGTGGAGCTTCACTGCTTAGTGAGGCACTTAGGTCAGCCCAAGAGATATAGCAGAAGCTTCCTTTTCCTGTATCCATTCCCTACATCTTACCACAGAGGCACTGACATCCTTTCAAAGACTGACATTGTCATTTCTCTCCCATTGTGAGTAAAGGAATGTCAAATCCAATCAAAACAATGAGTATATTAACCATTAATATATAAATTAATAAGCACCCTTTCCTTTCAAGTTTCAAGTGCCATACAAACATGAAATTTATTTTTAACTGGTCGGACATCATGTGTATTCAGCTACTAAGAACCTTATTTATTACCACAATGGAAGCCAGATTCACAACTATCTACCCTCACATAGGAGACAAAGATGGAGTAGTATAACTGTACCTTGGGTTCAGAGAGAGCTGTCTTGGGTTCTTTCTAACACTTCCTGGCTTTGGTAAACTATGCAAGTGGGTGATCCATGTATGAGAAGCCATAGTTTGGCATAAAGTATAGTGAATTTTTAGAAAAAACATCAGGAAAAACCCCAAGAGGTATGCAAAGGAGAAAGAACACCTCATTGGAAACTGGGAAAATCCACCAAAACCAGAATAACTGAATGTTTATCTGGATTCGAAAAGTCAGTGGATGAGAGCTGAGAACAGGAAGCCACAGAAGTTTTCAGAGAGTAGGACATAGAGACAAGTGGTTTTGTTTGGCCATTGGGTAACTGTGTGTGTGTGTGTGTGTGTGTGTGTGTGTGTGTATGTGTGTGTGTGTGTGTGTGGTGGGGATGATTTAAACTGTTCTCTTTTCAGGGAATGAGAGTTCAGGAAGGCAAATAGGAAGAGGAATAATACTGTAATCCTCAATGATTGAGATTTTTATATTCAATGAATTTTTAAATAATCTAGGAAAAATTAATTTATTCCACAAAACCAAAGGATTTACTAAGATACATTCTCTTTGTTGCTGGGGAAGTAGTGATTAATAAAAAGAGTAGTGACAGCAAATTTTATATTTTGTTTCCATTGTGTCAGACCATTTTGGTCTGAGACCACCATATACAGTAATTTATATAATCTTTTGCAATAATACTTTGAAGTGGCTCCTGCTATCTTTTCCTCTTCTTATATATGAAGGTGCTGAGGCCACTAGTAGGTTAGGTTGCCTAGTTATGGTCACCCACATGGTTGGTGGTAGAGCTGAGTTTCAGATTTAAACAACTGGCTTTAGTAATTGGACTGTGAACCAGTGTGCTATGTACTACTTCAGCAGGATAAACTAGAGGTCCTGCCCAGAGGGAACAATTAGAGACACTAGGATATGAACTCAGTCGTGACAGAATAAAATTAAAGAATCACCACCAAATGAAAGTGAACTGTCAGTATTTTAAGATAACGTAATATGAAAGGATTTATCAACAACAAATCTTCTCAAAAAATACTAAAAAAATGTATAGAAGACCACAGATGAAAACAAACAAAAATGTCATTCTAAAAAAATGAATAAAGAACGTCACAAATGTTGAATTTGCAGAGAAATATAAGGGATTTTTTTCCTCATCTGAATAGCTTGACTGTATGTCTCTGCAATATTCTTAAATGGAGAAATAAAACAAGGTAATATAAATCCAATTTTCTCTAAGGAAAGACAACCTGCATATGTCGTATGTCCGTATTTCACATGTAATTTGCCAGTGGAGACTTACTCCACAAAAAACCAGATAAGATTTTATCCAGTAAAGTCTGCAAAGAACTTGGGGATTTTTCTCTGAAACAGTCTCAAAGTCCCAGTTCATTTATGACTAGAAAGTCTAAATGGGCAATATGCCAGTCCCACCTGCTCGAAACATCCTTGTTAGACAGCAAAGTCAAGTGGTGAAAGGATTAGATGGCAGTCTGGGAATTCGTGAGAGTTAGAAGAAGGCTCAGGCCTGGGAAAGTTTTCTCCAACCACACAGATGTGCTGGAGAAGGGTGTGTAACTTAGTAACAGGATCCAGGCACGTTACTATGTTAAGGACAAGTCCAAATGTGCTGACAATTTTGGAAAGTGCTCCAAATTTACATGAACCTATTGCACATGGGGAGATATAACATGTGTAGGCTTGATATGACTGCATAATAAATTGTTATGATCAAATGAATATTAGGTGTAATAAAAAGATCAGAAGATATTGAATGAATAGTAAATGGTATAGTTCATCCTAGCCCATATTCTTCAAGAAGTAGATGTAAGATGGAGATATATTATTTATATATACTTTTATATACTCAGCATTTACATGTATGCCTTTTTCATGTTTTTAACTTTAAATCTATCTACATCTTTATGTTGATAGCTTGTTACTTGTAAACAATATATACTTATGTCTTCTCTCTTTTTAAAGTCCAGATTGACAACCTTTTTTTTATTGAAATGTTTTGTCCACTTACAGTTAGTGAAATTATTTAAGTGCTTACCTGTAGGCCTATCATTTTTGGATTGTTTTCCCACTTGATCCATCTGTTAAAATTTTTTTCTTTACTTTTCCTGACTTATCTGAGTTAATTTTTATTTTTCCAGTAATCTGTTCTGATACTCCTAACATCTTTTTCGCCATACATCTTTGTATTATTCAGTGGTTACTTTGGCATTTTCATTACATATCTTTAACTTAGCACAATGAATTTAATTTAATGTGCTGTTAGTAATGTAAAGTATATGAAAAATTAAAAATAGTTCCATTTGTAACTACATATTAGTGCAACTTTTGTCATCTATTTTAGTTATGTATGTTAGAACTTCTAGTATACAACCGTTGTTTTAAATAATCAGTTAACTTCAAAGAAAATTAAGTGGAAAAGTGTACAGTGTTTTATATTTAGTAATGTAATTAGCATTTCTGATGAT
Source organism: Octodon degus (assembly GCF_000260255.1). Classification (NCBI taxonomy): domain Eukaryota; kingdom Metazoa; phylum Chordata; class Mammalia; order Rodentia; family Octodontidae; genus Octodon; species Octodon degus. The sequence goes on from NW_004524670.1 coordinate 5,885,947, forward strand.
CTCTGTTCCTTTCTTTATATCCAATATTCTTTCTGTTGTCATTTATCTTTACTCTAAGGGAGTTATTTTAGTACTTCTTTAAGTGCAATAGCTCTTGGTGACAATTTCTTCATATTGCTTATTTTAAATTGTGTTAATTACTTCTTTTTTATTTGGTCTGGATAGCTGTTTTATTTTTACTTTTAAAATAAACCCTATTGAGGTGCAAATTACTTACATTAAGATGCACCTACATTAAGGTACAGTTAGAAGTTCTGATAAATTCTTACATGATAACTATAAAACTCATGACAGACAGCATTGAAATTACCAGTACTATTAAATGTTTCCTCATTTACCTCTATGGTTGATCTCTCTCACTCCATACCAACTGTGGGCAACCACAGCTGTACTGGTAGATTTTTTTGTGTATCTTATCATTTAATGTAAATTGAATTAGGGACTATTTTTATGTGCCTGACATACCTGCACATCATTAAAAAAAAGTTTGAAATTTGCTCATATTTTGTGTGTATCATAAACATAATTTCTTACTTTTTCTTTTTTTATATTATGCATTTTTATCATTAAATGTGTTGCTCAGATTAACAGACATAGGTTTGCAAGATTGGACAAATAATTGAACATTAACACTTGCTTTAATTAAACTTTAATAGTTTTTTTTTTGAACCGGGAATTGAATTCAGGCCCTTGTCCTTGCCAGGGAAGTACTTTTTCTTACTGAGTAGTATTCTTTTATATAAATGCACTGTAATGTGCTTATACATTTACTGCTGATAGAGACTTGGATTGCTTCCAGTTGGCACTAAAACTATGCATATTCATGCACAAATCTTTGCATGGACAAATACTTTCCTCTGTCTTGAGGAAAAGCAATCAAGAATGGGATTACTAGGTCATGTAACAATGATATGTTTAACTTTATCAAAAACTCACCAAGTTTTTGAATATACAGGGTTTTGCTAAGTGGCTAAGTTAAGTAGATTGCGCTCAAACTTGAACCTCCATGTCAGCCTCCCCGAGTTCTGGGATTGTAAGCATATATCACCATGTCTGGTAAGAACAAGCAAGCTGTTTTATAAGATGGTCATACACTTTTACATTTCTATAAAAAATTATGATAGTCTCAGTTTCTCCACCTCCTTCCTGACATCACCTCTTGGTCAGTCTTTGTAATTAATTAAGTGAGTGAATGTGTGATGATTTGTAATGGCTTTGATTTTTATCTCTCTAGTGACATGGCTTATGTTTTGTGGCTTTATTGGCCACACGTACAGTCTTCTGAAAATTCTAAGTGTGCATTTTAGTATTTTTCTTTTTTTAATCAAATTGTCTTCTTATTGATTTACAAACATTCTTTATATATTCTGTATAAAAGACATATATATATGTGTGTGTGTGTATATATGTTTTCCTCTAATTTATATGTAACTTTTAAATTTTTAGTCAAAATTTCTGAAGCAAAGAATTTTTAAATTGGAAGAAATATAATCCATCAATTTTTCTTTTATGTGTTCAAACTTTGATGTAGTAGTCAATAAATATCTGCCTACCATAAAGCTTGAGAGTTCTATGTTTTCTTTGAGAAAATCTATACTTCACTTTGTGCTTGTAGATCTAGGTAGCTCTTAAGTGAATTTTTAGTTAGGAAGTGGAAAAAATGTTGAGAGTTTTTTTTTCTGCATTGTTATTCTTTGGTTCTAAAAAAAAAGAAGCACATCCTTCTCTGCTAATTAGCATTGACACATTTATTGAAATCAGCTTATCATAGTAATGTGACTTTATTTGAATTCTGCATTTAGTTTAACTGTTCTACATGCTAAATGTGCCAATATCATCTATCTCAATTAATGTTTTTTAAGCATTGAAATCAAGCAGCATACAAATCTAAGTATTTTGCTGAATTTATTTTCAAAAATATCCCGCCATTGGATGCTGTTGTAAATGACATATATTTTAAATTTCCAGTTGCTCATTCCTACGAGCAGAAATATAATAAATTTTCATGTGCTGCTCATGAATCCTTCAGACATTAAAATTATCCATTAATCCAGTAAGCGTTAGAGAACAGTTAGCATTTTCTGTGTATAAAATTTCATCTCTTGCAAAGAGAATTTTACATCTTCCTTGTAAGTTTATATGTCTTTTATTTCTACCTCTTGTCTTATTGAATTAACAAAACTGGTCGAATAGAAGTGAGAGTAGACAGCTTGTCCTGTTTCTGTGATAATATTGCACAGAATAAATAAGACTGCTCTTGATTTGTCATCATGGTCCTTATTCATTTTGAGAAGGTTTATATTTATACAATTTTCTGAGCATTTATCCCATGTATGGTTAAATTTTGTCAAACACTTATTTTTACACATAGATGCATGATTGTATCTTTTACTAACTATTGTGGCATCATTATGGTAAATTGCATTGTTTGATTTTTATGTTAAATAAATTTTTCATTCCTTGGGAAAATTGCACTTGACAGAGATATATTGATTTTTTATATAGTTCTAGATTTTATTATTTTAAAGAAAGATTATATTACTGCATTTATTCTCATGAGGAATATTAGTCTACAGTTTTCTTTCTTGTTATATCATTCACTCTTTGGTTTGGCTATCACATTAATTAGGAGTACCTAAATAATTTGGGAATGTTCCTTTCCCCAATGAAAATATGTTTTTCAAAAATTTTAAATAAATCATATGGATCTGAATTTTTATTTGTGGGAATGTTTTAAATTAAAAATTCAATTTCTTGGGGCCGGGGAGATGGCTCAGTGGAATAAGCGCTTCCCTAGCAAGCGCAAAGGTCTGAGTTCAATCCCCGGTTCCACCAAAAAAAAAAAATAAATAAATAAAAAAAATCTCAATTTCTTTAATACATATGAGCCTATTCAGATGACAGGTTTTTTTAATTTTAATTTTTCAATAAACTTATCCATTTCAGCTAGGTTTGAATCTTGTAATGCCTAGATTCTAAGGGTGTTTTTGAAAAGAGAGAGGTGTCTTTGCACTCCTGATTATTTGACTCACAGCCTCCTTTGTTTTTGTTCAGTTTAGCCAGAAATCTATGAATTTTGCTGAGTTCTTATAAGATCCAAAACTTACTTTTGTGGACTTTTCACTATTACTTTTCTGCTTTTGAATGGCTTGATCCACATTTTTATCTTCTTTATTGTTTTTGGCTTATTTTGGGTTTAATTTGCTCTTCATTTTGTATTTTCTGAATTTGAAAGTTTAGAAGATTTATGAAAATTTATTATATTTCTGCTTGTAGGAATGAGCAACTGGAAATTTAAAATACATGTCATTTACAACAGCATCCAAAGGCGGGATATTTTTGAAAATAAATTCAGCAAAATACTTAGATTTGTATGCTGCTTGATTTCAATGCTTAAAAAACATTAATTGAGATAGATTTATTTTCTTTTTTAAGTATAAATATCTAGAAGTCTAAATATCACACTCTAAAATATTTTAGCCATATAATCCTTTATTTATTTTTACTTACAGTTTTAAAATATTTAAATTTTTTCTTCATAGTTCTTCTTTGACCCAAATACTATTTTGTTTTATTTTTAAATACATTTGGTTGTTTCAGGGTCTCTTGGACTCATGGTAATCCTCCTGCTTGCAGCTTCCCTAGAGCTGGGATTATAGGGACCCCAGACTCTGTGGCCAGCTCAGCCTACCCAGGAAGTTGGGCTGGGGAAGCATGTGGTGCCAGGGATTGAATCATGGCCCTTCAGCATGTAATTAAGTCTGCTGAGCTATTTTGCCTGTCCCCAACTACTATTTTAAAAGCATATAGTTTGTAAAGCATTTGTAAGTTTTATTAATTTGCTATTAATTTCTATTTAATACCATGTGTCCAGAGAACATAATATTTAAAAATTGTCCCCTTCTATATTTATTTCAAATTATTTCATAGCAGAGGTTATAATCTGTCTTGGTGAATGTTCTGTGCACATAATAATATGTTGTATAGCTTCCATTACATGTAATTCTTGAAGTATATTTGATGGTGTCATCAAAGGGTCTCGGTGAAGTTCTGCCTGAAAGCAGAGTGGAATCTTGATTTCTGGCCACTCACCTTAACAAGACAGACAAGTTCCTCATATTTGTACAACAGTTTATAAACTATCTCTGGGAAGGATGTCTGAGTAATAGTAACCTTCTCTTTTCCTCCTTTTTCTTCTGGGTCACATTTCTGATATGTTCATTTTTGATGCCTCTTTAATCAGTCCATATACTGTTATATTATGCTGTTCAGTCTTCCCACTGGCAATCATTTTATTTTAAGGTTATGTTCCATTTTTAGATAAAGACGTATGTATCAGTCATGCTACTATCGCACAACATATAATCTAAGAGATTCCATATCAGATAAGAGAAAAATCAGTACACAAATAAATTCTGATGGTAAATTCAATACGATATATATTTAAGAAAATTGCTCCAAAGAAAAGAGAAATAATGACCCAATCAAAAAATGGGCATCTAAGGAGGCGTTGGTGGTATAGGGGTGAGCATAGCTGCCTTCCAAAAAATGAGCATCTGAGATGAATACATACTTCTCTGATGAAGAAATTCAAATGGTAAATAAAGTTATGAAAAAATGTTCAACATCACTGGTAATTCAAGAGATGGAAATTAAAATAACACGGAGATTCTATCTCACTCCAGATAGAATGGCTATCTTCAAGTCATCACCAATAACAAGTGGTAGTAGGGCTGTGGGGATAAAGAAACACTTTTCCATTGTTGTTGAGAGTGAATACTGGTATAACCACTGTGGAAATCAAGGTAGAAATTCCTCAAAAAACTAGGATCAGAGGTCTCATTCAACTCAGTTATTCCTCTCCTGGGTATTTACTCAGAAGAAATGAAAACATCGTATCACAGTGCTATATGCGTATCCATGTTTATAGCGGCACAATTTGCCATTGCTAAATCTTGGAAACAACTCAAAAGTCCATCAATCAAAGAAAAGATAAAAAAGATTTGGTGTTTTTGTACAATGGATTATTACTCAGCATTAAAGAAAGAAACTCAAGGCTTTTATAGGTGAATGAATGCAACTAGAGACCACACTTAAAAGTGAAATAAATTGGGGCTGGGGACATGGCTCAGTGGAATAAGCGCTTCCCTGGCAAGTGCAAGGGCCTGAATTCAATCCCTCATTCTGCAAAAATAAATAAATAAATAAATAAATAAATAAATAAATAAATAATAAAAATGACTCATTGCCTTTAAAAAAAAGTGAAATAAATCAGCCCTGCATGTGTATGCATAATCATATTTTCTCCTTAGTGCAAGAAATTGGAAGAGTAAATAAGATTCAAAAGGTACAATAGATGTAGTGAAAGGAGAAGAAACTCCTCAAAAGGGATGGTGGAAAGAGAAAAGAAGGGAGGGAGGGTACAGGGAGATGGCTCAGTAGAATAAGTGCTTCCTGGCAAGCACAAGGGCCTCAGTTCAATCCCTGGTTCTGAAAAAAAAAAAAAAAAGGAAGGGGAAAATAATGTGTATATATACATAAGACAGCTAAGATAACTGTACTGCTTACTAATTTCTAGTAGTTCACTGAAAGGTATAGTTGGTGCTTATATTGTTTGATCAGTTTTGCATACCCGTATCTGGTAATCTGAGAAACTGCTTTAAAGATAATAATATGTAATATAATAACCATTGTGAATTTTCTACCATCTTGTTTTGAAATTCTGTATCATTGTTATTGTTCCCCCCTTTAAAAAATAAAAAAAACTATAACACTGTAATCACTTTCACAGTGCAAAAATTATACTGTGTACTAGGACTCTGGTATCTGCTATATCATTACTAATCCTAGAAAATTTGTTCCAGAAAGTTATCATCCCAATTTTATAGAGAAGCATATTAAAACTCAGATTTCAGTAAATTGAGATTAAACAATTAGGAAAGGTAAGGCTATGTTTTAAAACTTTCTGTTTTATTCAAAATTCTCTAATAATAATTATGAACTTTAAGTATATTTTCTATAAATAGAAGACAGTATGACTATACTTTATCAATATATTTATACAATCTCTATGGAATCAGAATAAAAAGAAACATTTTCCTAATAGTCATATCTTTGGATTTTAGGTGTGTTCTTTGGTACAATCTTCTCCCAAATTTTAGGGAGATAGAAGTCAGGAGAACTGAAGGAACTTGCTCAAGTTAATATACTTGGTGGTCAAATCTAAATTAGTATCCAGCTTTCATGACTCTCAATTTAGTGTTCTTGAATGGCTGTCTACTTTAAGGACAGAATAGTAGAAGTGATCATATAAAATAATACTAGATGGTAAAGTTGGTCTCATCTATGAAGCTCTGAAATAAATGTTTCCCAGAGTGTTTTTACCAGTAATGAGGAAAAGAGTACATGAAACATGGAAGAAGGGATATGCTATGTCTTAGTTACTTTTTACTCATTGCTGGGACAAATACCCTACCCTCAAAATTAAGGAAGGAAAGGTTTATTTAGCTTACAGTTTGTGGAGGTTTCAGTTCATACTCTGCTGCTTCCAAAGCAAATGACAGTAGTTTATGGTTGCTGAAAACAATGAAGAGCAGAAGAGGAGCAACAGCTGGGGCATCCATCAAGCCTCTCTCTTCCTTCTACACTGACTGTGAAGACTGGCACTCCACTGTGAAGATCAAGCTCCTCCAAAGACTGGGACTTCTCTAAGATGGCAAGGCAGGTTGGCTGCCAGGAAGCCTCCCTCAACTCTTTTATATACACTTTTTGTGTTGAGTCACTCTGGGGCAGCCTGTGGCCCTAGGGTGGAACCAATCACATCCTAGGACCAACCCAATTACTCTCTAGGGTGGAAAAAAATGGCACCCCAGTGCTAGCTCAATAGCACCCCAGGGTAGAATGAATTGCACCCACGATTGGGCCCTGCCTTCCTGCAGGGTGGTGGGAGGACACACCCAAACTGTTGGAGTTGATTCAGCCAAGTTGACACAGTGTATCAACTACCACAGGGTATAACACAGAATGTTCTGTATTTGGCCATCACTGTATCTGACTGATTGCTTGATCTTGCTTCTTCTTCTGAGAAACATTATTGAATTCATTGGAGAACTATAAACACAAAGGAAGAAAGAAGGGGAAGAGTATTTATCCATTATTTCATCCTATTGAGTTAAGATTTCCAAAAAGGCATTTATTACCCTACTAAGTGCTCAGTAGATTCTCATCCACTATGCTACAGAGAAGTGAGAGCAGGAAGCAAAGGGGTTCTACCTAGAAGAAGCTTCCTGAAACCGTTTTAGAAACTCGCTGATTAAATAATCGCTAGAGAATGAAGTAATGCCTCGCACATGTGAAGTGCTGCATAAAAGATGTCTAGGGTAGTACAATATACATTGCACCTCCAAGCAGATTGCTGAAGGCTAACCATGGTAGAAACTAACTAAGATTCAAATTCTTCTCCTGGAAAACCATGAACCAGACGAGCATCAAGCACCGCAGACAGTGGGAACACCTAGAATCAAAGTAGCTTCCTCCTCCCATTTCTTGTGCAAGTCATGGATCAAGGGCAGTGAGCGCATCAACCTGGGAATTCGCCTCTGAACTCTGGAGAGCAGTGATATCACAAAGGGGCTAGGCATGTCCACATGTATTCAACAAAGGACACTTTCCAGATAAATCAAGTATTTCACACTGGCCAAGGGACAAATTCAAGTAGTACAAATTATGATATATGCTCCATTAGATAAGAAAAATAATTTGTACCATTGTCAAAGTATTTAATAATATATAAGTATAATAATAGTTATATATAAGATAGTTTGTGGAGTTTGTGATAGTTCTTGACAATTACAAATTGAAAAAAATGAAAAGAAAATATTCAATCACAATTACTCGGTACTTAAGTTCTATGTGACAAAAACATCATCTCTTTTAATGGTTGCATCATATTTCAGGTAGCAAATTTACCACAACCTAATTTAACAATCCCTATAATTCCCCTAATCAGGTTGCTGGTATTTTTTTTATTATGATATCTTAAATAATATGGCCATATTTTTCAGGCCTTTTTTATATTTGGATGGTGTTAGAGTTTGTGTCTAGATGTCCTTCTCAAAGTTTCACGCAGTCATGGGGTGGCTTCTGGAGTTTGTGAATGAGTCTTGATCTAGTGCTGGGATTGTAGGTGTTGGAGCTGCACCTGCCCTGGGGCAGACAATCTGCATCACAGCATAAGGAAAGGAGAGAGGCTGCTAGACGCTGGCAGCTACTGCTCCTTCCTTTGCTCTTTGCTGTTTTCCACAGCCATGAATGGCTGCCCTTTGCCATGTGCCACTTTTCTTGGAACCAGCTAAGTATGGATTGAAACCTCCATTAACTGTGAGCTAAATAAAGCTTTTTTTCCTTAATTTTTGATGTTGGGTGTTTTGCTCCAGCAATAAGAAAAAAAGTAACTGAGACAGGTGGTTAGATATTCATTCCAAAATGAATTGGTTTTGCTTAAATACTAGAAAAGTTGCAGGACAAACTATTAAGTGCAAGTATTGTCATCACTATATGGGTTCATATGAAAATAAGTGTTGGAATTCCAGGGTGATGCAGGGAAGTTTTTTTAAACCTAGTTCAATATGTTGGAGAAGGAGATATTGAACATTATTTTGGAAAAATAAATAGATATATTTTCACAAACAGAGTACAGACAAGAACAGGACAAGGGTTTATGAATGAGTTTGAGACATGTGGGTAATAGGGGGATACTTAACAAAATACAGGGAGTGTAGAGAAAAGAGAAAGGCATTGAATAAAGGCAGCAGGGACGAGAAAGGTTAAGACCTTGATTCCATAATGAGTTACTTGAGCTTTATCTTTAAAGTCATGGAGGGTCACTGAAGGTCACTGAGCAAAGAATTGATGGGCAAGGTCTTATTACTTAAGTGTCAAACATAGGTAGATCTCCCCATAAGTAACTGATAAAAGTCAGCCACTATCTTAGTTACTTTTCTCTCACTGCTAAGACAAAATGCCTGACACCCAAAATTAAAGGAGGAAAGATTGATTTAGCTCACAGTTGGTAGAGGTTTTGATTTATTATTAACTGGCTCCAGGCAGGGTGGCACTGCAGAGGGGTAACAGCTGATGGAAGCAGAAGATAGCAAAAGCAATGAGAGCAAAAGAAGAAAACATGCCCCTTTCTTCCCCTTTTTTCTTACCCATGGTGTTGGGATTAGGTGGCATGAATCTAATCATTGGAGTGATCCAGCAATCACCCAGCCTTAATCTCAGCACCCATAATCCGAGCATTGCCCTATTCATCTGTCACAAACTCTAGATTCAGCTACCTCCATGAAAGTTTTCCCCCATACTGCTTTGGGGGAACAAGTAGGCACAAACTGTAATAGCCTCATTTAAGAACAATTATCCCACACCTAAACCCTCACCCCACATACTTCATTGTGCCTTTATCTTCTTGCTTGCTACCCTCAAACCCATAGTTTTTCAACTCCTCCTTGGAGTTTGCTGTAGTCCTATGATTCTCCAAACACATTTAGATACCCTTATCTATCAAATCTTAGGTATTAGTATCAGCTATAGGTTGAAATGACAATTATTTCTCCCCAAATTTCAAGACCATGGGCTCCTTCTCAATTTGCTTATTCTTCTTACAATCAGGGCCAGAAGGCGATGGTAATATGTAAAGAGATGCAGACTGGGAAACCAGAGCAGTTGTGTCTATGTGGTTCTTGAAAGAAAATGTTTAGTGATGTCTTCCCTACATCAAATTAAGTGAGTGGTCATCAAGCAGTTATTGAAATCAATATGCAGATTCATTCCTGGAATCTTGCAAAATTTCAAGTAAGAAAAATAATTCCACAAATATTTATTCAAGTAAAAACAGAATAAATACCAGTATAACTTAAGACCTTATGTATAATGACAGTAGAGAAACATCTGTACAATTACGGAATGAATCTGTGGCATAGACAAGCTATCACACTGCATGAAAGCTGTAGAAAGATGCTATGAAACAAGCAAGGACACAGAAAATATTTTCTCATTTATCATTCTTGAGAAATTATATGGAGTTACAGTTTAGATATCTCTGAGAGGAATCAAAGTAAAGAGCTTTTTTAAAAAAGTCAAGGGCTTGATGGGCTGGTAGCATGAATTAAAAGAACTTAAAGAAAATTCTGCCTAAGCCACAGCTAGAAAGAAGAGGACAATGAAAGATCAAATGTACATTTTTAATTCTTAAAATGGCAAGTACATAGAATGTAAATAAAAATAGACTAAGCAAATATTCAATAGTCTACCAAAAATAGTTTTCATGAATAACTGCATGTCATATTATGCCAATTTCCTTGTCACTTACAGGCCACATATGTCTCCTTACTTGTGCATAGTATGTATTTTATTCTGAATAGTAAATATTAGAGCAATATCAGTGTAGTGGTACTTCAGTTTATGAACTGAATTTCCTTTATGATTTTGGAGAAGATAGCTGTGGGGATGCTTGTCACCTGATGCAGTTTCTGACAGAAACAAAATTTTGTCTGCTTTTGGTTGCGGACCAAATTGTTTGCAAACAAAAACATTCGTGAACTGAGGTGTTAGTTTACATCCTTTGATTCAATTAAAAAATTAGTAACTATTATAACTTAGTATTTTGTTTTCATCTTCAAGGCAACATGAGGAAAACACAAAAGAAAAAGTAGAGCATACGGAAAAAATTTGGGGGAGATTTTGCTGTTCTTTTTCATTTCTGGTTTCCCTCTACTTCTTGGTATAGAAGACATTGGTTTAGGAAGTTATCTGTGTCCATGCTAGTTGTCTGGGCCAACAAGCTTGAGAGGAAATTGCTTATTTTGCTGCCTAGCAGAAGCACTTGATTTTAGATGCTCTAATCATCAGCTCTCTTTCCATTTTGGCATCTATGGAAATTGGATTAATATGGAGGTAAAATGAAGCAGAAGCACCCTGGAGCCAGTACAGCACATGGCTGACAGACAGCATTTGGAAAAGGGCGTTGGGAACGGACTTTGTACAATTTTACTTTTGTAATTATTTGTTATGGAACTTTAATTAATCTATCAATATAATTTAATCTATCATTTGCAACATAAAATAAAGAAAAATTCCAAAAATGTTAATAACCTCATGATAATAGAGAATAACACAAAGTATAAACAGTAAGCAAACTAAGCAAGGCTTACCATAGTGTAGTATTACTATTTAACATTAAATAACAGTATACATACATTTTATTGATTGGCTGTATGAATTACAATGATAATTCAGACCCTATGAACTTTTTTTGTAAATCAATTGACAATTATAAAGGAAACACTATGTGGAACAAGAAAATGTAGACATAAACAAATTGTATCTTTAATGATAAAGTACACATTGCCAGAAAGATCTACATAAGCTGGATCTGTAAGAATCAAAATATACAAAGAAGGTCAAAAGTTGATCAAAAGATCCAGATGATTTGGATAAGTGTATAAGTGCTTATAACTTTATGAATGGTCAGTGTTTTAATTTATTAACTTAAGGACATTGGTGATCTGGGCAAGAGCAATTCTGGGTAAGTGCCGGCAACAGAAATTGAATTTTCTATTTGTCTTCAGAATGGGAGGATGGTCAGTTTATGCACTGGGAGGGAAGGAGGAAGAGCTCATGCGTTGGGGAGGTCAGAAAATGTATACTTAAGCATGTTTTCTGTACCAAGGAAATCTGAAAAAAAGTTCATAGTAGGTATAGGTAAAAACCTTCCCTGTGGAAACATGAAAGAATGGAACCAAAGAGATCATGTATTCTGTACAAATTCCCTAGTCAGAAGGAGAAATATTTCATAGTATAGAGAGCAAAGGGTAGGTGAGGATGGAGCAAACACTGAAAGAGTGAACTGGAAATTTGAGAGGGTCTACTTGATGGCTTCCTCATCACTATCCTAACTTCTCCTCCTGTCACTGCATAGATCAAAACAAGTCTTGCTCATGACAGTCATCGCAACTGTGCTTGGGGATAATTACTACATCTCCTTGGAGACCCAATTCATTGTTCTAAATATACTCAGGTCAGTTAATTATTGTTTTCTTATTTTAAAGAGAATAAAATTAAGATAAAAAATGAAAATGGACCCACCTTAGGGCTGGCCAGATAGCTCAGCAGACTAAAGTGCCTGCTTAGGCAGAATGCAACAGCCAGGGTTTGATCCTGGCATGAGGTGCTAGCCCCAGCCCTGGGACATGCTGAGACAGCGATTGACACTGGGCATGGTGGTGCACTACTGTGATCCCAGATATCTTGGGAGACTGAACACATGCAGATCACTATGGGTCTGATCTATGTAGTGAGACCCTGTAGACCGTGTAGGCCCTGTACTAACTGAATAAATGAATAGCACCCAAGAAAAAAAACTGTTTTGTAAAATATATGTGGGATATTACAATAATCCCAATACGTTTAATATAGAAAATTTAAATATTGATGAGTGAAATACTCCCAGAAGATATCTGACAAATTTATCTACATGTCTAAAATCTTTATACATTTTTATAGCTAAGTAATACTCCATTGTATAAAAATACCACATCTTTTTTATTTATTCTTCAGTTGATGGCATTTAAGTTGTTTCCAAGATTTGGCTATTTACAAATTGTGCTGCTATAAATATGGATGCACATAAAAAAGATGAAAATGGAACAGAATTTTAGAGCAAGATGATAGGAAATGAACAATAGTTGTTATAATGCATATTATTGTCTTCAAAGTAGTTGTTTAGATTACCAGATATAAATTTATCAAAGTGGTCAAAAAAGCATTACAAATTCTTTAAAATAAGCCAATAAAAATTGGACATACAATTATGTTAGATATCATATATATATATATATATATATATATATATATATATTTCTTTTCCTTTTTTCTCCTTTCCCTAGAAGTTTCTTTTTCACAATATCTTTAATACCTTTCATATTTTATTTATTCTTTAAGTTTCTTGCATTAGAAAGACAATATGATATTTACACTTGTGGGTCTGATTTATTTCATTTATGAGTATAGTCTCTAGTTGCATCCATTTACCTATAAAATCCTCAGATTATCTGTCTTTGTAGCTGAATAATACTCCATTGTTCAAAATTACCACATGTTTTTTATCTGTTTCTCAGTTTATGTGTATTTATGATGTTTCCAAGACTTAGCTATGACAAACCCTAGTGCTATAGACACAGATACACATATTTTGCTGTGGTATGATGTTTTCATTTCTTCTGGGAAAACACTCAGGAGGGGAATAGCTGGACTGAATGAGAACTCTAATCCTAGTTTTTTTAGGAATCTCCACACTGATTCCCACAGTGGTTTTACTAGTCTATATCCCCATCAACAATGGAGAAGGGTTTGTTTTTCTCCACAGCCCTACCACCATTAGTTATTTGTTGTTGTCTTGATGATAACCATTCTTTTGGGGGTGAGATGAAATCTCAGTGTTGTTCTAACTTGCATTTCTCAAATGACCAATGATGTTGACATTTTTTCATATTTTTATTTTCCATTTTTAATTTTTCATCTGAAAAATATGTATTTATCTCAGATGCCCATTTTTTGAATGGGTCTGTGAATTTTGAGAGCTTGCTGTTGTTATTCCTTTCTGTTTTTGTTTTTGTTTTGTTTTGCTTTTTGCAGAACCGGGGATTGAACTCAGATCCTTGCACTTGCCAGGGAAGTACTTATTCTACTGAGCCATCTCCCTGGCAAACTTGCTGTTTTTAAATTCTTTATATGTCCTAGACAGAAATCCTTGACTAAGTTTTTTTTCCCAATTTGCATATTTTCTTTGTACTCTGTTGGTGATTTATTTTGGTGTGCAAAACCTTTTCAATAAGATGTAGTCTCAGTTCATTTTATTTTATTTTTTTAATTTATTTTTTTGATGGACCCAAGGATTGAACTTGGGCCAAGCAGGCTCTTATTCTACTGAGTCATCTCCCCAGCCCCTTGTTTTCAGTTCTTGATTCTTTTTTATTTTTTTAATGCATTTTAGTACAGCGTGTACAGGGTCTCACTAAGTAGATCAGATTCACAGTGATTCTCTTCTTTTCAGCCTTCCAAGTACTGTGATTATAGTTGCATGCCACCACACTAAGTCTCAACTACCATCTCAGTGCACACTGTGGGTAGGTGGGGGACCAGCACAGCATTCTGAGGATGGAACTCTGGCCACTACACTCTGCCTAAGCAGGAGCTTTAATCCACTGAGCTATCTGGCCAGCCCTCTCAGTTCTTGACTCTTTGGAGTCTTTCCTGTGCACTTCGGTCTTTGTTTATGAACTTTCTGCATACTCCTATGTCTTCAAGATTTCTTCTTCTTTCTCTTCTAGTAAATTAAGAATTTCTGTTTCAATATTTAGATCTTTGACCCTTTTTGACTTTAGTTTAGTGCATGGTGAAACAAGTATGTAGCAACCTTCTTTATCTCTTTTTATCATTCTTGGTTTGAAGTTCACATTATCTGTGAATAGAATAGCTACCCCTACTTTTTTCTGGGTTCCTGGCCCATGGAGTACTGTTTTCTATTCTTTGCTTTTCAGTCTATTAATTTTCTTTGAGTTGTGTGTTTTTTTATAGGGCATATTGTTGGATTTTGTTTCTTGACCCACTCTGCCAGTCTGCTTCTTTTGATTGGTGAATTGAGGCCATTTACATTAATGGTTATAGCTGATATGCGTTGGCTTGTCTTTGTCATGACATTTTCTTGCTGTTGGTTCCCTACTTTCCCCATTTAATTACTTGTTCATTGTGGTGGCTCCTGTCTATTGTTATTCTTGGAATTGTGGTAATTTTTATCTCTTTCTAGACTATCTGTGAGTAATGTTTGTGGGGTTCACTTACTGATTATGATTTTCTTCAGTTGCTCTTTGTCATAAAAGTATTTTACTTCTCTATTTAATTTGGAAAGATAGTTTTACAGGGTACATCAATCTGGATTGGAAGTTGTTTTCTTTCAGGACCAGAAACACTTCACTCCAAGGTCTTGACTTGATGGTGTGTGTTGACAAATCTGTTGTGATTCTTATGGGCTTTCTTTTATATGTGATCTTTTCTCTGACAGCTTTTAGTATGTTGTTCTTGTGCTGTATTTCTGGAATCTTTATTATTGTATGTCTCTGTGTAGATTTATTTTGGTTATAACTATTTGGAGTTGTATATGCCTCACTTATCCTATGTCAGATTCCTTTCCCATACTTGGAAAATTTTTGTTCCTACTCTTGCAAATAGTCTTTTTGTGTCATCCATATTGCATCTTGCATTTTTGCTGACACCTATCAATCTTATACTGTTTTTCCTTGCATCATCTTGCAGCTGTTGAATTGTTATTTCCTAATTCTTTGCTATTTCTAAGAGATCTTTTCTTTCACAATCCCTAACTCTAATGATGTCTTCAAGGTCTGAAAGTCTGTCTTCAGTTTCATTCAAGCAGTTTCACCAGTCTTCAGTGGAATTTTTAATTTCCTGGACACCTCTTTGAATCCTTTTTATGCATTCTAATTCTTTGCAAGGTTCCCATCATTTTTCTATCCTGCTCTATTTTCTCTGTCTTCTTCAGATGTGCTGAGCAATGATTTCATTATGGTTGTCATTACATTTTTTACCTGAATGATTATTTCTGAACTTATTTCTCCAGTAGCTTGATTCAGACTTTTTCTTTACTTTGTTTGTTACAATTTTAGAAATTTCAGTTTTGTGATTTCCAAGTTCTTCTATATCCATATTTTCTGGAATTGTTCTAGGTGGGACAAAGGTTTTATATTGCATTTGCTACTTTGGATATTTTCTATTTATAAAAAAATATTTTGTTTTCTATTGTGCTCCTTGTGAGTTTTGGTAGTAGGTAACTATATCACTAGTATCAAGACCTTTCCATGAACAGTGTATTCTTCAGGGTTATCTTCTGTGTGTAGGAGATTCTTTGTGTGTGTACCAAGATCCTGCCTTTTAAATTAATTGAGGGTGGGATGTTTCTTTCTCCTTGGCTCAATTGCTAATATTTTAATGTAGACCTGTGTGAGGTTATTACCCTAGAGCTTCTCAACTTCTCAATTTGTTACACAAAGTAGAACAGCTGATTACAATAGATATGATATCCTAAGAGAATGTTTTCTCTCCATGTTGTTCAAGCAATGGCCATGACTCATCCACATGACTGACACTGACAAAGGTTCTACAATCTGAGGTACAGGATCTCAGGATAAATCCTGAGGTGATTTCACTGACCTTATCAGACCCAAAATCTACAACTCTTGTTGCATAGGTCCTGCTTTACCTTGGTCTTAACCATCCAGCAGAAAAGTATAAAAATGAAATATGAGAAGTAAAGCCATGCTGTTATGTTGAGCTGTAGGGGATTCAGGTCAACAATTTCTGACATTACCAGTGAAGCAGAAGACCCAATACTATTATGGACTACTGAACTCTTTTAGAATATTTTGCTTAGCTAACACACCTATAATATTGATGGAACTAAACAAAGAAAAAGGATACAGATGAATGTCCATTTTGTATCTGTGTATTAAAAGTGGTTAGGATAGTTATATAGTTACATTCTCTTAATGAACAGAGGAATTTGGTCTAATGGTGTTTGTAAATAAGATATCAAGTCTGCATCTTCTACAGCAATTAACCACTAGGAAGAATGTATGCAATGTGTTAATTATTGAAATTGTCCTACCAATTTGGTTTGAAACTGTCTCATTGCTATTTGTTTCTCAATAAAATTATGAAAAAAATAGATATGATATCCTATCTACAGTAGTACAATTTGCAATAGGCACATTTAAAAACTGATTAAATGTTGTAACTATTGATTTTGTACTTTAGACTATAGTAGCGCAGCCTATAGTTACATAACTGAAAAATCAATAATTGTGAGTTTGTATGCTAAGTGTTACTCTTCATTACTGTGGATTTACCTTGCTTTCCTCTGCATGAACCTGTTGTTGAGTCCTGGGCATTTTCTGTATTGGCTGCCTGACATGCTGGCATACAGTGTAGAAGTGTGATCCAGGCATAAAGGTTCTTTCAGATGGAGGATCCTGAAGTTCCTGAAGGTCACTGAGGCCAAATGTCACTTCCATGATGGTGGCAAGTGTATGGGGGTGAAGTCTCGCCCTCCAGAGCAGCTCACTACAACTCCCAAGGTTCACTGAGGCTAAGGGTCACCCCCTTGATGGTAGGGGATGTGAAGGGTAGAGTCTTCTCCTGAGAAGCTCATTGAATCTCTTGAAGTTCACCTCATTTAATTATTTCTTGGGGTTTCAAATTTTATCCAAATTTCTAAGGCAACAAACGATAATCAAATTAGTATTTTGGATCTCTAAATATATAAACATCTAGCAGGAATAATGTATTAAGGAAACTTGTTGTTTTGCTTTTTAATATCAAAAAAGAGCAGATTCAAAAAACAAGAGAATGATACTTATTGTTCTTCAGCAGTACATAAATACAAATTATTAGGTTGAAGATTAATAATGTTAGAAGAGAATGTAAGGTTCAAAAAGCCAGTATAGGTTTACTGAGAACCAACCAAGCAAAATAAACAACACTTAGGATAGTATTCATGGGTTCTTACATCTCTTCAAGGTTTACACTACATGATATTTCTGGCATGTAACACTGTTGATTACCTTTTCCTTTTCATAAAATTTAATCATCCCATGACTTCCAGATTCTTGCTATCACTAGTTTACCTATTACATCTTTAGCTGCTTGACCTTAATCTACTTGTCTGTTTCTTTAATGATTTTCCTTCATTTTTTTGTTATAAATTAGTGCTTCTTAAGGGTACTATGAAAATAGTAAATGTCAAAATCATTGGGAGTTCTAGTTGAAATATAAATTCATGGCGCACCAGGCATCCTCAGCATTGCTATCTCGGGCAATGGGTACTGAGTCTCCAAGTAGAATATATTACATGGGCAATTCTTATGTACATCGATGTTCGTGACACAGCTCTAAATGCCCAATCCCTGCTCATGTTCATAGTCACAACCAGAGCTCATTTCTATCTGAGAAAATTACTTTCAAACTACAGAAACATAGATTAAATCCCCTTGACATCTTCATATGGTGGCAGAGAAGAATCAGTCAACAAGGAAACTGTAGCCAGCCATCACTCCCCCTTTTTCCTCTCAGAGTTATTGCCACCCATATATATATATATATATATATATATATATAGTATATATGTATACATAATATACATACATATTGCCATCCATATCCAAAGGTGATGATTGCCTATAACATCTTTTTGTCTCTCTATTATTCTTTAATTGTGTCTTCTATCAAGGCACATATAATCTACCTCTTTAGTATATATTATTTTTTTCCCTTCTATTGGCATAATTTAGGCCTTCTCATTTATTAAATGGGCGGTACACACAATCTTGTTTCTTAGTTTTAATCTTTTTTCTCTACTTTTAAAATGTTTTCTACACTATGTGAAAAATAAGCTTTCCAAAACGTTAATCTGTTAAGGTCATTCCTATCCCTCAAACACTTGGACTGTATTACATCATTGGCAGAAATTAGCTTAAACCACTGCTTTAAGGTATGCCATTGGGCACTGTATAGAAACACTTGCTCTCATCCATCTTATCCTTGGTTGTATTTTCTTCACATTATGGTTTCTCAAAGGCATTAATCTTTCTTGTGTTTTTATTTAAAAAATATTCTTACAAGTATTTTTCCCCCTCCTGGAGTTCCCTTTCTTTGATTTGTTGCTTCAGTGAATCTTACCATCTAAAACTCAGTGTTTCCTGATTTTATAGCTAATACAAATTAGAGATCTGTCTTTTATAAAGAATCTTATGCTCACCTCTGCCACTGGATTTAGTATGCTGTGTTATGATATCCTGTTCATTTTATCATGTTTTCCACAAAGTAAACAAAAAAAATTGAGTGTAGGAATGCAAAGACTTAGAATGTAAGACAGAATATAGCTGAAATTAAATGGATGTTTTGGTTTATAATATGTCTCAACTTCAACAAAGTATGTGACCAAGTTTTAAATAAATAAGATATAGAAGGGACATTAGGTAGACTTTTAATTTGATTTAACCATAGTTTGATGACATATTGATTAATCACTTGATACTGTATCTGTAGCAGAAAAAATTTTTTTTTCTTTACAACTTCAACATTTTTTATCAGTACTATGGATAAAAACAAAACCCATATCTTTATCATAACTATATGTCATACAGTGTTGGGAGTGAGTCTAAGCTCATAAATGTAAAACTTGATCAAATAACTCAGCAGACAGGAATATTGACATGAAATTAAAAAATAGCAACCATAAATAATCTCCAGATTTTCACTTCATGTCAATTTCAAAAAGACAGTTGAGTGGATTTGCTTTGTTATCAGCTCATGTGATACAGATTTAAGTATGTTTGTTTATTAGAAATGCAATAAAGTTCTGCAGTATGAGTGGTCTTAGTATAGGTAAACTGAGTCAAGTAGTATCAATTTCAACTAATGCAGTATCTGTGATTGATACTCGCTTAAAGTAGTGTGATGATTTGGATGAAGACTGTGCTGAGAAATTTGTTCCCCAGGTGGTGATATCAGGAGGTGGGTATTGAACCTTTAAGAGGTAATGCCTTGTGAGAGCTCCTGGGGTCACTGGGTGAATGTCCTTGATGTGGATTGTGAGACCCCAACTTTTTCCTCTTTCTTTCTGTTCTCTGGTTCATGATATAAACAGGATTGCTTCATCATACACTATGGCCATGATGTGTTGCCTCATCCAGTTGGCCCAAAGAGTAGAGACCAACTGAGTGTGAGCTGTAACCTAGATGTCTGTGAATCAAAATAAAACTTTTTCCTTGCAATTTAGTGATCGCTGGTGCTTCACCTTAATGACCTAAAGCAAAATAACCCAATTGGTATGAGGCTTTCTAATTCCAGCTCTTATGTTAGAAGAGTAACCCTAAGAAACTAGAGTGTACCCATGTATTCAAGGAAAAACAAGCTAAATAGATATGGTTGATAAATATATTTTTGGGAGATGCAAATGTGTAGTTGTTAACAGCCACTGGATAGTTTGTTCACTAACTTATTCAACAAGTATCTATTGAACACCTTAGAACCAGACATGGTTCTTAGAGCAAGAGATAAAGTGATGAATAAGACACTATATTCTGGCTCTCATGTGATACATATTATTGGTAAGAAAGAAGGGGAAGATAAAAAACAATTAAGGAAATGAATGGGCAATATGACTTGAAATACATATATTATTAACTTTTAAAAGTCAACTTAAAGTGATTATGGGAAGTTTGTATTGGATATGCTGGGTTATCAGGAAAGCCCTGAGAAGACACTTGGGCTAAAATTTTAGTGTCTTGAAGGAGAATTTAGCAATGTAAATATCTAGGGGCAGAATGTTTGGGTAGAGAAAAGAACATGTGCCAAAGCCCTCAGAATGGGAGTGGGCTTGCTGTGCTTGAATAAAAGAAAAAAAAAGTATGCTTCCTGTGATGAGCTTTGGAGAAACTTCTAGATGAAATCAGAAAGGTGGCAAAGTGAATTTAGTGTTATACTGGGTAATTCAATGAGTTTAGATGGTAAATCCTTCAAAGAATTAACAATAACATTGAAATTAGTGGATCATAGTAGAGAAGGGTCACTTTGTTGTACAGAGGAGGTGCGGGGTAAGCAAAATTGAACATATGGAGGGCATTTGGGGGCTGACTGCAGTGATACAATAAGGGATGGCAGAGCTTCAACAAGGATTAAAGCAGCTGATATAGAAAAAAGAAAAAATATTTTGGGGATAGTTTGGAGATATAGAAAAATAGATTTTTTTTTTTACCAATTGGATGAAGTATGTATGGGTGAAAATAAAGGAATTGAAGTGTATTTATAGTACACAATCTTCAGCAGTTGAATAAAGAAACATTGTGGAGAGAGAATTAAGAATATATTTTATGTTGTGTCAACTTAAAATTTAAAACTCCATTTGAGACTCATATAAAAATGTTAAGTATGCAATCAAATATAAGTATTAGAATCTCTGTAAAAATGCATGGTAGACTGTACATGTAAGTTCTACATTGCTTACAAAACATCTTTGTGAACTTTAGCAAAACTTCCCTGGTAATACCTTGAATTGAAACCTGAAAAAAATGGAAAGAGTAAGAGTATGTGTTTCATGTGGTTGTAAAATGTTGAAAGTAGATGCTGAGTAAGCATTACTACCATGACTTCTGTAACATAAGCTGTTGTTGTACACTATCTATTTTATTAATTAAGAGTACTTTCATTTGCAAGTTACAAAAATAATAAGGGCTCATTAGGTAAGATCACTTTATATTGATTTAAGAAATCATTAACAATCCAGTTCTTTTCATCTTTTTGCTGTGGTTCCTCTCAGTGTATCCATATGTTCTTGATTATAGTAACTAAATGATAATATCTAGTGGACAAATCACATCTGTCAGTTTTTATCCTTTTCTCTTGTCCTTCATAAATCTTTTATTTTGAAAAATTTCAATGGTCCAAGAAAATTGAAAGAGTAATCTTTCCAATCCACTTACTAACATTATACCATTTCCTTCTAAGTACCTCAATATCTCCAAAAAATAAAGAAGTATCCCATATTAGGACTCTACAATCATCAGATTTGAGATTAAAAATTAATCTATAATGTCATTTCAATCTAGTGCCCATTCAAGTTTTCTGTTAGCTCCTAATTATGCTTTATATTTGTTTCAAATCTAGAAGCCAGAGAGTAGGCACCCATTGTAATTATTTATGCCTCCTTAGTCTCTTTTCATCTAGAAATCTGATTGCTTATTTTTTACTATCCTGATGTTTTGAAGATTTTAGGATTTGTAATGTGTACTGCATTCTGGATTTATCTGATGGTTCTCTTATAAAACCTTAACTTTTTTTCTCTATTCACTATATAACCACAATCCAGACATTAGGTCTAGTATCTTGAGTAGATTTAAGTTTTCTCCTGAAAGATAGCTTCATGAGTATTGCCATGAGCTGCATATCAAAGCATATGCATCTAGCCATAACACACAGCTCTCCTGCTATTAATGCTGATAACCTGTACCTCCCAGTTAAGCTGGACCATCA
Organism: Octodon degus; assembly: GCF_000260255.1. Lineage (NCBI taxonomy): Eukaryota > Metazoa > Chordata > Mammalia > Rodentia > Octodontidae > Octodon > Octodon degus. The sequence continues at coordinate 5,908,105 of NW_004524670.1, forward strand.
TGTGTCTAATATAATGGCCTATCCTCCCTTCAGAGTTCAGTAGTTAATGTGATGAAGGGAGAGGAGCTTTGCGATTATGCGTTGATTCTGACTTAACTTGTCACATTGGGAGTTAAACAATATTAATGCTCTACTTTTGTGATTCCTTTACATTTATTACTTTGTGTTTTTCTGTAAAGATCATCCATCCTTTTACTTAAATGTTACTATGGATTTATACATTTATTTCAAATTCAATGTGACAGTGATAGCAATTACTCTTTCTGATGATTAAATTGTCCCAAATTTTGCCAGGGAGAGCACCTTCAAGTTTGCTTCCTTATTTTTTTATTGAGCATTTAGTTTTTATTTTAGCAAAATAAGGTACTTCATATTAATTTTGTACTTCTGTCCCATACATAAAATTAGTCATTTATGAGGGAAGTCATCATTTCTTTACATGAGGACTGGCATTTAAAAACCAAAGTATACCATTCAGTGTGCTTCTTGGAGGTGACTTGTAATTCTTTCTACTCCACTGTATTAGAAATAGCTAGAGACATATCTGTCTATATCTATCTATCTAACTATCTATCTATCTCCAATGCATATATACATATATATATATATATTCAATAAATATATCAAATAAGATATATATTTATATCCATATATAACCTACATAATAATAAGTTTATAGGTACCTTTTCAATTTAAATCTAACATTATGTTGTCTTATTTTGTTTGTTTTTTGTATTTTCCCCCTTAAAGTGAAGGAAATATGAATGAAAATTGTAATACAGTGGTAAACATATAACTTAAGAACTATAATACCAACACTACCATAAAATCATGTTCAGTCATTTTTAATGATTTTAGAATAGATACCATTGTGGTTATGACGCTATTTGGGTATGGAGATATGCTCAGTTGTTCATATTCTATTTGGGAGCAAAGAACCCATCCCTAGGAAATCTAGAGTGAATGTTTCATGTCTCATTGGCAAGGAAGTGGGATTTTTTGAGATTGGCTTTGACTCATTGGTGATTATTTCTAAGTCAGATGGAGGAAAGAGGAAAAAAAATACAACAAAATCTTGGCTCTATCAGCAAGCAGGAAAGGAAAGTTCTGTTTGGCAACATCAGTGTCTGCCAAATCTATTACTATGATAGTCCTTACAAATTTCTAGGCCAGTTCACTAAGTGCATGCAAATATACTTTAATGCTAATATGTAAAAAAATATAAATCCTCAATACTGGCATGACTATGGAAAGGATGGTTTTCTGCATGTTGCTAAAAGGTAGGTAAATGTGAAGTGCTATTGCAAAACTTGACAGGAAATCTTATGGTTTGTCTTCTGAAACTTAACTCCTTTAAGCTTGTCATGTGAAAGAATCCAAATAATTCAAACAACTTAAATGTCTACTGCTAAAATAGTTAATCAAATCCTAGTGCATTGCTCAATGGAAGTATAATGATAAAAAATAAGTACAAACACAATGGGAATCAATGTGGAGATTTCTTAAGAAACTAAAACTACAAATTTCATTTTATCCATCTTTTCCTATTCTAGGTATCTTCCCCAAAAGATAGAAGACTTTGTATTACATATAGTGATGTAGGCAGACTCATATTTATAGCAGCCAATTTAATAATAGCTAAATATTGGATAAGCTTGTACAACCATCAAGAGATGAAAGGGTTCAGAAAATATATTTATACAAAATGGAGTACTATTCTGCAATAAAGAAAGATAAAATGGAGTCATGTGTAGGAAAATGTGTGCATCTTGAGACTATAAAGTTAAATGAAGGGGCTGGCCAAATAGATCAGTGGATTAAAGTGCCTGCAAGCAGGCACAGGGGCCAGGGATTTGATCCCTAGGTCTGCCTGCCAACCCTGCCCCAGGGGCATGCTGAGATGGCAATTGAGAGTGGGCGTGGTGGTGGGCGCCTGTAATCCCAACTCTTGGGAGGCTGTAAACAGGTGGATCACTAGAAGTCCAGTCTAGTAGTGAGACCCTGAACACCCTGTAGACCCTTCCTTAAAACACAAAAATAAAATAAAAAGAAAGTTAAGTAAAATATATCAGAAACTCAAGCTTAAATATCACATGGTTTCTCTCATATGACACCTAAAATATAAATAAAGAGGAAAACAAAAAAGAGATAGTAAGAAATAGGGAGATAGATCTTTCTCCGATGGGAATGGGGGCAAGAGATGGTGGGAGAAAGCTGGTTAAAAGGGATGAAAAAATTAAAGTCATTAAGATGATGTTGTGTATAAGCACTAACTCCTCACAAGGAATGCAAATATTCTACACTTCCAATGTGTGATAATAAAAAATGAAAAAATAATAAAATTGAGAATAAAAAATAGTAATAATTGTGAAAGTCACATAGTAACTATGTAGTATGTAAAGTGTTCACACAACTTGGTGGAGAAGAATACAAATGAATGCCTATGCCATGATTATAATTTAAGAATTATATCTGCACTTAGGTAGAGGCGAAGAGAACAAAACAAAGGAATTCAGTTTGATGGGGACCAGTAGACAGTAGACCGTAAATAAATTTTCTAATTTCATTTAGATTTTTGTTAATGTTTGTCAACAAAACACAGGACAATTGTGTGAACAAAATGTTTTTCATATTCTGCAGTTAACTAGGTTTGACTGAGCTCTCAAAGGAATTTATATGTTTTTCAGAACATTCTGATTGTATCTGCAAGCACTTTCGTAGCCTACCTCGCCCATCATCTTGGAGAGTGTAAGTCAGATCCCGCAATTACACTAACCGAATGTCAATTGTGCCACTGGAATGTTTCATATCAAAAGCCGGTGGAATTTGCTTCGTTCAGCCACACAGAATAAATGCGCCCTTGGTGCTGCCAGAAAACCCAGTCTGGAATTGATTGCTGTAGTTCTCTTTCGGAGCACAGTTGAGTTGATTGCTTTCTGAGAAGGCCTCTGAGGGATTTGGTGTGCATGTACCTAGGGAGCTGTCTGTGTCCCCGGAGGGCGCAGGACTTGATATCTGTGGGCTCGGGGAATGGAAGCATCTGGGATGGAGGGGAGCCACGCTGAGAAATGCAGTGCCAAGAGTGGAAACTTAGAATTTGGAGCACATGATAAAGGGCAGGAGCTAGAAGTGAATATTCAGACAGGCAAAAGAAAACACCAGGCAATGGAAACAGAGCTCAGTAGAAAATGAGTTTCTCAGAGTACATATGTGAGGGTACATACAGAGGCCTTGGCCAGAGCAGGGAGCCTCTGGAAAATCCTACCTCAGAATAGATAAGTAATGGATTCCGTGGGTTTTTCTGCTCACAGGAAAGTATATATTTTTGGTTTATATTGGCTTTACTCATTTAGAATTGCCTTTCCTGAGTAGCAATTTAACATTTTTTCCTTTTCTTTAATGAAGAAGCTCTAGGAAAAACTGCCATCTGAAGACTGCTGCTGCCTCTTCTCTGAAGCCATCATCTGTTGTTTTACTCAACATTGGGGTGGTGAATTCTGAATTCTTACAGCTCTGTGATAAGAGCTTTTTAGAATTCTTTTCAGAATGCAGTGTCAGGAAAACAAATCTCTTCCCGTACACTATGGTGAAAACCATGAAACTATGGCTTTTTTTTTTTTTTTTTTGCTTAAGGACTCAAAAACTCACCACTAAATGTAAAGCCTACATCCTTTTCTCACCCTTGGTGTCAGGATTAATTATCTCCAGGGCTGTCTTTGTCATTTATATATATTTGGACTATTTAATTTATATATGTGTTACTCATTGAGTTGCACTAAAATTTAAATGGGGCATAGATTACTTGTAAATAAGTATCTGATGGTAAAATTAAAAGCAGCAATTCATTACAGGAAAGAGAGGACTTTGCTTATCCTGCAGTTGTAAGTTTAAATTGTTGTTCTGTTTGGGAGCCTATTCTGACCCTAATTAATACTTATGTCATCATTTGCTAAGTGGAGAATGCTGATCAAATTAAAGAAATCCGTACTATATCTATGTAGATTAAAAATTATTCTCCTCCTTCCTCATCACTTTAACTTGGAAGAGGAGATTGAAAATAGATATATTTATCATGTATTAGAAGGGTTACCATGGTGAAAGAAAGCAGAGATAGGACTGGTAGGTAAATATAATAAATCAAACACTCAAATTTCAATATTGCCTGTTTCTCTTACATGAGAAATTCAAAATATAAAAATAGAGAAAATAAAAGACAGATAATAAGAGATAAGGAGATAGATTTTTTTTTCAAAAGAGAAAAGGACGAAGAGATGCAGAAAGGAGAGAGTAACGTACATGTACCAATCCCTCACAAGGAAGCTAATCACTATGTTCTGCAAACATGTACTAAAAATTTTGAAAATGTTTCATTCAATTCTAAAAAAAAGATGGGTTGCAGAAAAGATCAATTTTCTCACTTATCAGGTGATACTATATTTTTATCCAGTAAGTAGTGTGCAAATCTAGTTGAACGACCTCAAGGTATTTGAAGCCAAATTAGGATATTAGATGGAGCACTGTCCCAATAGCCTAAGACAGGGCTCCATCTAATATCCTAATTAGATGGAGGATATTAGGATATTAGATCCTAATATCCCAATATTAGATTCTAATATCTAATAATATGATCCTAATATCCTAATATATTAGGATATTATATGCTTGTGCTATTTTTAACTCCCTCAAACCTGCTCTTCACAACCAAACTAACCATGTCAAACCTTGGTCTCACTAGGCATATGAAAAACACTTTAGACAGCAGATTAAAGACTTGGGGATCTCTTCTGTGCTTCTAGTGTTGTCTTCTTGGATATCCCACAGGCCCTCTGGAACCCACGAAGAATTTAACTAAATAGAAGGAACTTAGAAGTAAAAATTTTTCTTCAAGCTTCATATTGTCTGTAAATAAACTGATCTCTGAGTAATAACAAATCTTTTGCAGTTTTTTTTTCCCGGAAACTTCACTGAATACATTTATTAGTTCTAAAATACTGTTTTGGTATTCTTTACCATTTTTAATATGTAAAATTATGCCATACATAAGGACAATTTCATTTCCCTTTTTTTCCTATTTAACATTTTTGCCTCCTAAGTGCTGTAGCTGGAACGTCTAGTACTATGTTGAGCTGAAGTGGTGGGAGTTGACATCCTTATCACTCCTGATTTTGGAGGAAAAGCCTTCACCTGTTCACCACTGAATTTGAACTTAATGGTGAGCTAATCATATTTTGCTTCTGTCACATAGAAAGGAATCTTTCTGTGTCTATAATTTATTGTGAACATTTATTTATCATGAACAGATACTAAATTTTATCATGTTTCTTGGGTGTCTAGTTACATGATCACAAAATTTTTGGCCTTTTTTTTTGCTAATATGATGAGCCACCATTTTTGATTTGAGTATACTGGAACACCTTTATATCCCAAGCCTAAATCCTACAGGATTATAGTGGATGATCTTTTTAATATATTCCTGTCTATAAAACTACATTTAATTTCTCACTGTGACTAGCTCTACATGTTGATATTTGTGAACTAAGCAACTATATTGAGGACAGCAATGTGTAATATCAAAAGTATTCTTCAAATACTTGTCATCTTGGTCTTCTAAATGTGTACCATTTTTAATGTCATATCAATTATTGCTATACTCTCTTTAAAGTAAATTTTTTAAAAGGTAATAAAAGAAGGTGAGAGACAAGAACAAAAATTTAAGATTTCTTAGAAGCGTGTAGGAGGCTTTTAGTTATGATTCATATCTTTGCAAGTTACTGGTCTGTTCAGATTTCTGAATTTTCCATAATTCAGGCATGATAGGTGACAGACATGATAGATAGATAAGAAACTTATCTATAGGTTTTCCAGTATTTTTGTGTGTATTTGCAGTTGTCTCATATGATCTATTCTATTTCTGAGTTATCTGTTATAATATTTCCTCTTCTACATTTTGTATGTCTCTCCCCTTTCTTTTAAAGAGTAGCTAAAAATTTGTCATTTTTAATGATTTCCAAAAGCCAACTTAGTTTCCTTAATGTTTTGATCATTTTTAATCATTATTTCATTTATTTTTGCTATGTAATTTTTGTATTTATATTTTAAATTGACAAGTTATGGCTGTACATATTTATGGGTTACAAGTGATGCTATGATCATTTATCACAGATATTCTTTTTTTTTTTTTTTGGCCAGCTCAGCCCACCCTGAGGGCAGGGCTGGTGTAGCATGTGGTGCTGGGGCTCAAACCACGGTCCCTGTGCCTATCTAAGCTTACATAAGCAGGCACCTTAGACTACCGTGCTATCTCCTCAACTCTCACCCAGATATTCTGATTCAAAATTTGTAGGTAAACTTTGATCTTTACCTTAGTAGCAGGTTAAATCAACAATGAAGTTCTATCTAGTCTGCTTTTGAAATAATTTCACACCCAAATTTTTTCTCCTAGCATGGCCCAAAGAAAGGATTTAGGTACCGGGATTGTACACTACTCATTTCAAGTCTCAGTTCTAAGATTTTTTACCTGGAGGAACTTAGCAGTTGCTTAATTACTGTGATCCTCTGTTGATAACTATAAAGTGTTCTTCCTCATAGTTGTTACAAGGACTGAACAAAAGAATTATGTAATTCATGTGGCATAGGACTGAGTAACATTTGCTCAATAAATCTTTGTTTTCTTCCTTCTTAATTTATCTGAGGGCTTATCTAATACCTCTGATCAAGGAATCAATCGTATATTATTTTAAAGTATTTCATAGGAATATTTTACTTTAGCTTTAATAACTTTAACACTTTTCTCCCAATTAACCTGCAATCTCTTTTTATTCAGTCATTTGCTTAACATCTACTTATTTAAAAAAGACTAACTTTGATTGATATTTTAAATGGATTTGGAAATTTTATTCTTAAGGGGTGTGTTTCCTGATACCTATCTCCTATGCTTATTCATATCAAATAGAAGACTGAATGCCTCAAGATTTATAATTTAAAATTAAAGGTAACATGAACAGAGAATATTTGGAAAGGAAGGAGATCAATTACGTAATTGTCATAAGAAGCCATGGGAGATAAAAGCAAATTTCTGAAGTAGAGAATTGACGATAGAAAAAGAAAACTTGAGCGATACTCAGGTTTTAAGATTTTGGATAGGAAAGAGCTCTTGGAGGATGGTCATTTTTCTTGGCGATCCTACCAAGGATTCTTCCAAAAGAACTGATAGCATCACACCACCGCGATACATGTGCACTCATGTTTATAGCAGCACGATTTTCCCTAGCTAAATCTTGGAAGCAACCCAAATGCCCATCAACTGAGGAATGGATAAAAAAATATGTGGTATTTTTATACAGTGAGTATTACTCAGCTATAAAAAAGCAAAAACTCGAGGGTTTTATAGGTAAGTAAATGCAAATAGAGATCATACTCATAAATAAAATAAATCAGCCCTGCATGTGTAAACATTGTATTTTCTCATTAGTATCAAAACTTGAAAGCATAAATAAAATCTGGAAGGTACAATAGATATTGTGAAAGGAAAAGAAACTTTTGAAAGAGAAGGAACAACTGAGATGAGGGAAAGGAAAGAAAGATAGAGAGAAAGAAAGACAGATGGAAAGAAAGAAAAGAAATGAAGAAAGAAGAGAGGAGAGGAGAGGGAAGGGAAGGGAAGGGAAGGGAAGGGAAGGGAAGGGAAGGGAAGGAAAGGAAAGGAAAGGAAAGGAAAGGAAAGGGAAAATATACTTGTATGTACACAAGATAGTTTGGATAATTGTATTGCTGAGTTCTACTGGTCTACTGAAAAAAATAGTTATTGTTAAATTTTTTCTTATTTTTAATTTTTTAGCCAATTTTGCATGCTTATATCTGATAATATGAACAAATAATTTGAAGACAAAAATATGCAATATAACAATCATTGTTGAATTCCAAAAAAAGAAAAAAATTATGCAAGAGCTGGCTTTCCAAGGGGTGGTCACATATAATACCAACATTCAGAGTGCTTGTGAGCTGATGGTAAGAGCAGGGCAGATTACACATGGGGGACTTCTGAAAGGAAAGAAGAGTTAAACTTTAAAAGTTTTTAGTTCAAGGTATTTGTAGCCCGTTCAGGAGACATAAACATGTTAGCGAGAAATTTGGCACACACCAGGAGGGAAATGCAACATGTAGCCAGAATTTATCCCAGAAATACTGTACAGGAAGAAATTTCCATCAGAGAAAACAGATGTGCAAAAGCCTAAAGGTTAAATCAAAAAGGTGCACTCTTGTTTTCAGCAAGTAGCGTGATAAGACTAGTGCAGGGTATCTGGGGATACGGCAGAAAATGAGACTGGAATTGAAGGACAGAGCTAGGATACATATGGATATAGCATACGTAAAAGAAAGGATTCTGGACTATACCTTGTAGGTGACGGAAGGTTACTCAGTATGTATGCAATCTCATATTAGGGGTTACTATGTAGAAGAAACCCACAAATTGAATTTGGAAGTAGATTTTATTTTAATGTATGTTTTGTATGTATTGGGTTATTGGGTGTTGTATTTCTTTTCTTTCTTTTTCTTTTTTTCTTTTTCTTTTTCTTTCTTTTTTTTTTTTTTTTTTTTTTGAATTTTAGGAAAGGGTCTACAGGATGTTCTACCCAAAAAAATAAAAAAATGAAGTAAAAAACATTCCTTTATTTATAGTCCCCTTTTTTGTTTTGTGGGGTTTTTTTCTTTTTGTCACAGATGGGCATTTCGTTGCTGTTAGAGAAGAAGCTGTATTTAGAGACCACTTTAAAGGACCTTTTCATACTTCATGCCAGTCTAAAGATTGTAGATACTTGAATTCAGCAAAATAACCCAATGTAGTCTAATACTCCATAATAGTAGTGAGTTATTGGCACAGCTGATGATTGTCAGAAGTTGTTGACTTGAGCCTATTAGAGCTCAGCATACTAATACAGCTTTACTTTTTATACCTCGTGGTTATACTTTTCTGCTGGATGGTTAAGACCAAGAAGAAGCAAGACCTATATAACAAATAATGTAACTTTTGCTGTTTCACAAGGTCAGTCAAATCCCCTCAGGATTTATCCTGGAACCACGTACAGCACCTTGTGGATCTTTCATCAGTCTCAGCCATATGGATGAGTCATGTTCACTGCTTGACCAATTTGCTCTCTGTGAAAGCCTAAGAGAATTTTTTCTCTCTAGGTGACTCTCCTTAGGCACACTATACATCATTGATCACTTTCCTCTGTGGCCCCACAACCTCCTTGATCAAAAAATCTGGGGCACCACTGAGTTACAGGATGTCACAGCACAGGTTCTCTTATGTCCTAAAGGCCCCAAGATTTGAGTTAATAGCATCATTTGTGTCTGCACTTTTATAGATTTTGATAGTTGAAATTCCATCTCTGGACAAGTTCTTCCTTACGAGGTTCAATTAAGTATTCTGCTCTGGATACAAAGCTTTTTTTCTTCTACTTCTGCTCCGACTCTTCCTTTGCTTTCTTTTCCATCTAAAAGAGAATAGAAAGATAGCTTTCATTGGTTTAACACCTCATCAAACCCTCCCCCTCAATTCTGAAGAAGGAGAATTAATTTTCAAAGTCATCCAAGGGATATTCTATAAGTGCTGCAGTCAACAGAGTAAATATATCACCTTCCTGGTTTTAAGTATCAGTGGTGAGGTAGTGGAGGATTTCTGAAGGAAGAGCCAGTTATGGATTCCTTTTCAGATGAGAATTCTCTGGCACAAATTCTGGAGTTTCCATTTCTTTGGGACGCCTTCTCCTTTGTTATAGTTGTACCTGATATAATGATTCTATAATGAGAAGCAGCATGACATTGCCATCTCATGTCTCTGACCTGAATGTGAATATGTTACTAACTGCAAGGGAACTGGGAGATGAAAACAGGAAGGATTCTATTATCAGGCCTACATGCCCTCTATTGCTGCACTAGGAATGCCTTATTGACATTCCTATTCACTTCCAACCCCAGAGTAATTAATCACTGGTGCATTTGCTATCCCAGGCTACAAAGATATGTCTTGAAGCCTTTTCAAGTTTCTTCCAAGCTTCTTGCCTTGGCATTTTCCCAAGCTGCTTCTTGAAGAACGGCAAGCTGGTATTTGGAACATATGGCGGTGGTCTGTTTGTGTGTTCGTTAAATCAAGATACCAATGAAAAGAGAGCAGAAAGCTTTCTGTCCTTTAAATGAAATTGTCAATCCAGATATCTGCTGCATTTCCAAAGTCCTGGTCTGAAACGCCTGGCAAGTAGGGCCGTGTTATAATGACAAATTAATTCATATCAGACTTTGATCACAGCCGGAAAGTTTTCTGACATCAATTTTTAGTAGTTGCATTTAGAAAAATCAGAATTCACCATGATGCCTCCAGTCACTAACAACAAAAGTAGAGAGCTCTTGCTTTATCTGGAACATCAACCTCTAACTTGAGGCCAGGAGGGGAAAGTTTAAAACTGTTAGTGATCTGTGTAAAAGCATGACAATGTTGGTGCGTGGTCACAACCCAGCAGAAGGGGGCTCTCTTGTCGACGTGAGCTCTGTGCACAAACAGTGCTGTCGCTACCTCTCTCCCTCATTTTCCCTTGCTCTTTCCTCCTGCCATGTAACATGTCAAAAGCAAATGAAAATTGAGAGGATTCAGCTGAAAATAGAATTGAATTCTGTGAGTCGGCCTAATAGTGAAGATGCATTTGGAAATACAGTACAGTATAGCTAATGTTTACCACTTGAGTACTCATGCCCCAGGCTCAAAATGCATAATGATGCAAATTAAAACCTAGCAAATGGAGGAGCTGGAATTTCAAAGATAACCATACCTAACGCAGGGTATGACAGAACATCTGCTCTTTAATTAATCTTACGTAAAGGCTGAAGCACTGCATTAAGATGCACAGTGTTTATGACAACTGTTTTTGTGTGTTTAACATGCTCCTGGCCTCCCTCATGTAATTGTTGCTGCTTTGTAACTCACACAAAGCCCAGCCAAACAACCCCCATCAGCCAGAAAGGAAAATATGGGCAGGAAGGGTACTGAGAAGAAGATGATGATTTTAGAATATAAATCAGACCCATATCCAATTGCAACCTTCATTCTTTCCTTGTGGGGTTCGATTGTAAGGTAGAAACTTAATCAGGGTATTTTATTTTTTAATGGAAATCAACTAGATACATGTCTTCATATATACATTCTTATAAACATATTCATTCACTATATCTACCTATACATACAATATCTTATGCTTTACAAAGAGCTTGTATATATTTTGCAACAGTTAAAAATATAGGCTTTGAAGCCAAGTTATCTGCTGAGTCTAGTGTCTACTTCTTTCATCTGCAATATTCGGTGAGTCACTTTTTACTGTGCCTCAGTTTCTTCATCAGTGTGAAGACCTAGTGACAATTCCAACTTTAGGTGGTTATTGTGAGGATTGTATTATTATTGCTATTAGAATTGTCACATATGATGCATTAACCATGTGCTAGGCCTAAATGTACTACTTTATTTACATTTATTAACCCAATCTTCCCAATAGTTTTAGCGCATAATTAATAAGTTAATATGTGTCAAACTCTTACAATTGTGATGAATATGTTATTACAACCATAAATGTTAACTATAATGGTCATCATTACTTAATAAGGCATTTGTAATATATATTATTACTTAACTCTTACCACTACTCCAGTAGATTGAGATTATTGGTTTTTTCACTTTGTAACTGCCAATTAAAGTTCAAATCAGTTAATTCAGGTGCCCAAAGCTGCACAATTGAAGAGTGACAAAATAAGGATGCCAGACCCACACCATGTGATTTCAGATTTGGTATTTAACCCTCTTCTTATTCTGAAATTGGAGTGATGGGTTATAGTAGAAATTGAAGCTGTAAAAAAGCACAGAGAAGTTTGGGATTCATTGTAATAATGTGCTCACCTCAGTCCTACCAGTCAAGCATGCCTGACTCTAAAGAAAATTGATGTTATCTCAGATGTCAAAACACTTTCCTATGAATATTACTGTGTTGGACACTGGCCATTTTCTAAATTTCAATATTCACTTTTCTTCAGCTACTGTTTGGTAGTCCTGTGGTATTTATCCATCTAACATGATAGTAAAACTATAGAAAGGAAGAGACGTCGAGGTCTTAAAATTTGCTCTGACATGGAGTCCATTCCTGCTGTACATACAGGTTGGCAGTTATTTTCTAGCAGCTGCTTTAAGGATGATACATACAAAATTCATTCACTGTTTAGAATTAAGTAGAAGGTAAAAAGGGAACAGCAAAAAAATAGATGAGGAGAGAAGTGAGATGCTAATGTTTTATTGACACTGAAATTGAATCCTTCAGTGTAAGGATTTCAAAGCCCTGACAGCCATTCTCCTGTTTGCTGGGTGAGCTTCATTTAGTGCTATATTTCCCCATGGATATTATGAGTCTTCCTGAGATGAGCGCAGGAAGCTAATCACAAACAAAGAGAAGACTGGCAAGGCTTATTCTCAACCACCTTGTTCCTTCCACTGGAGGGGGCTCTCTCAACCCCTTCTCTTAGAATGTGAAAACAAACCAGTTGGGTGTGCTATCTCCATCTTTTGGCCTTTAGCAGTCTTTGGAACAAAGCAGGGCAGCAGGGCTTCTTGAAGACTTGCTTGGAGAGAGGGAGAGAGAGGCTGGATGGAATGTTGAATAAAAATGATAGGTTATGCTTGAAACTGAATAAAAATAAGCCATCTGAAGAATATACAGAAGTGGCATGCATGCTGCCTCTGGAAAAATTCATTTTTATTTGTCTATGTATAAAGGAGGAAGATAGATAAATTGAAAGGAAAGTGCCATTTCTGTAATGCTCACGCTGGTGAGAGGTTTGCAAACAATATGAAAATAGCGGCTCTTCCAAAACGACGGCTTTATTTGAAGTTTAGCCCCCTCTCTACCAATTCTAGCACCCCCCCAATTTTTTTTTTAAAGAGAAAAAAAGGAGAAAAATCCAAAGCTAATGCAGTCACCGAATGGAGGAGACAGTGATCTTTTGTACGTGGTTATAATTAACCAAGCCCATTCCACCATCAGATTATAGAATGGGACGCAGTGTTAAAAAAAGAACTAAAGGAAGAAACCAGGAGAAATGGCCATTTTAATTGCATGTTTATTCTCTCTTCGCTTTTCCAAATTGGTTTAGCTTCCTCTGAGTGGGGTAAGTGCCAGGGTATTCACATGAGCAGGGGGCCAGGGTGGATTCCAACATTTACCAGCATTTGAATTACCTCCGGACGGTTTGGCGGCCTCTAAATTTATACCCTTGAAGGCACAGCCACAAGCCTTCATCTCCTATGGAAGAAACTTGAAAACACGCCAGAACAGGACCTCCCTTCTCCCTTCTCAGAGTCCTGGCACGTAGAATCACACAAGAAAACAAAAGGCATTTGTGAGAAGCCGTCCAGGAAGAAAGATTAACAATATAAACCGAGGGGGGGAAAGAGAAAGAAAAGAAAAAGCCCTTTAAAATGGTTTTGTGCTTATTTTAATAGAACTTGCACAGTCCCTGAATATCCTCTAATCAAAACCAAATGCTTGTTGCTGTACAGCACTCCGTCTTTGTTCACCGGTAATGCCCACTCCGCTGTGACTGGGGAGGGGACCCGGCTGGCTGGCTTATCTTTCCACCAGGAATAAACAATGTTGTCCTCAAGGTTAGGCCACCACTGCCTTGAAAACCTGAAGAAAAACCTCATCGGCAGCTGGATCTTGTTCTCCGGCCATCCCAAATACCTGACGAAAAACTCTAGAATTTTTTCTTCTTGCTTTTGATTGTGAAATTTGTCAGGTAACAGGAATAGAAGAAAGGAGCTACTTCTTTTCTTCCCTCCGTCTCTGTCTCTTTTACCCTGTCATTCCATCTGTTTTTCTCTATCTGGTTGCATTTCTTTCTTTCTCCACTCTTTCCCTTCACACCTCCTTTCTCTGTCTACTTCTCTGTCCCTCTGTGTGTTTCTGATTCAATTCAGAAAATCAGTCAGCTTTCAACTTGATTGGCCGATGGTGTCTGACCTTGACTTGATGTGGCTGGAAGGATTTCAGCCCCAGTTTTATCAAAATTAGCTTTTTATCTCTACAGAAGTACCCAACCAAGTAGCTTCTCTCCTCATCTTTCACCTTAGACTTGCTGTTTTCTCCTCTAATTTCTCAAACAACAGGGAGAAAATAAACAGAATGATGTGATGGTTATGGCCATATGACTTTTACTACAGGGCAGAAGGGATGAAGCCGTAATCTAGTCCTGGGCTCAGGATCAATGTCTTTGGATTGTACTGGGCAATGTTATTAAGGGAGTCTATAGTATGTTTTGTTTTTAACGCCAGACAATTCTTTTCAAATGCTTAGGGGTTGTGCAAGGCATCCTGCAAGGGGGGAATGGGAAAGAGGAAACCCAGACACACACGATCTGCACCTTTTCATGTCACCCCCCCCCCCCAGCTCCTTGCAGCACAAATTGACTTTGTAAGATTGGCTCTGAAAATGAATACCCAGGACATCTCTCTGTGTTACTTTCCTGTGAAATTACTTCTCTGAATGAAAATATTGAATTCCTTTGAAAGCAAGTAGTATAATATCTCTGGAAATGAAAATCCTGTGGAAATCACAAAGGAAAGAAGACTGAAGACTATGAAAGCTTTATCTCTCTAAATGTTAGCCAGGCCCAGGACTTTTTTTTTTCCCCCTCAACAATAATCATAACTGCTCTTTCTGATGTTGTTATACTGGGTGCTGGAATTTGCTAGATGCTTCTACTGTGCAGTTATGCTTTATCTACAATAAACAGCCAATATCATTTATCTTAATTTACTGCAATATTTATACGCACTCGGCACTTTTACGGTTACTTTCTTAGCAAGTCTGACCTGTGGAATTTTCCTTGTCTCAAGGGGAATGTATTGACTTACCGCCAGGCGTCTGGCAGTCACAGACAGGGCCTCTCTTGAACTGGCAGATGAACAAGGCAGGCCCTTCTGAGGTGCGCTGGCGTGGAAGACAGTCTTCTCACACAGCATCAGCTGTCTGCTTGCTCACCATTATCCCCTGGATCATTTTGAGAGGGACGATCTCCACCTTTCTTGTTATGTTGACAGGTTCTCCTACTGTAGAGAGAACTTCCTGAAAATAAAGGCATTCTATAAAACTGTTTCCATCTTTCACTCATGCAGGTCCATCTAGGCTTCATTGGTTGAAACACCTTGTGTTACACATAGGGTCATTAATTCTTTCTTTTTAAAGAGAAGGTGTCAACTGCTGAGTGAATAAATTATAAAATCCCTCTCTTAGCTTCTCCTCAGATCAGTATTAAAAACAGGCAGGGAAGAGGGGAACTTGTATTAAGAGGAGGATTAGAAAGGCCAGTCAAGGTAAAGTGATTCCCAAAGAGTATTAGCTTTCTGTAAAGGCAAGCAAGCTTCTGTCCAGATGGAATGTCAGGGCGGCCTGACAACTGAGAGGGGCTGAGGATTGGATGGCTGAGAGTCTGTCAGCCATGTTTGAGAGATGTGGAGAGCCAACATGTGCTGAGCCAACAACTCCAATTCCAAAAGCCTTAGCTCTGAGATGCTTCTGATTTGCAAATTGATTAATATAAAAATATTTGAACAAGTAAAGTGAGGATGGCGATTCTTGGAAGATGATCCGTCATCCCTAAAAATTGATGTCATGTCCCTTCATTTGATCTGTAGATAAAATATCAGCCAATTATCTAATCATAATCACAGTTGTAGCATTAAGATAGGAGCTTTGTAAATTCTTAAAACAGGGCTTGACATTTTTCAGTGTGGTACTGAGTTAGGGTCTGATCACAACTTAAATGGCTATAAGAATGAGGATTTCGGGGCTGAGGAGATGGCTCAGTAGAATAAGCGCTTCCATGGCAAGCGCAAGGGCCTGAGTTCAATCCTTGGCTCTGCAATAAATAAATAAATAAATAAGAATGAGGATTTCTATAGGCACAACAAAACTTGGGCTGGTTTACATAAATTTTAGCACTTAGATGAATACTTATCGCTAAGGGTACAGATGACATGAAGTTGGAAAGAATTGTAAGGAATACATTTTATAATAAAATTAGATACCGATTTTTAGGTCAGGGAAAATACTCTAGGTGATGCCATAACTGGGGATAGGTGTCAGTATATATTTTCCCAAACCCATAGCACGCACAAGAGCAAATCTAAATGTAAGCTGTGGACTGTGAATGATAATGATGTGTCAGGATAGGTTCACCAATTGTAACAAACATATCAATACGAAGAGGATAGGGGTGTTGATAATGGAGACTAGGGACACGCTGGCGGCAGAGCTATGGGGAAAACCTCTGGATCCTCCTTAGTTTTTCTGCAAACATGAAACTATTTTTAAATTTTTAAAAGAAAGAGAAAAAGTGATTTCCAAGTACCAGAGATAGGGAAAAATTGGGGAGTGAGTATGCAATTAAATCAAGAATATGAAAAAGCTATACTGAAGGATGGTGTGATGGTTGAAGAACAGTGTGATTTTACTTAGCACCACTAGATTATTTACTCAAAAGTATCTAACATGGTAATATGTATTTTTTCCATAATAAAAAAATAAGCCACATGCCTTAGTTCACGCTTTTCTTGTTGCTGGGACAAATACTCGATACTCCAAATGAAGAAAGGAAAGGTTTATTTAGCTCGCAGTTACTGGCGATTTCAGTCTATATCACCTGGTTCCAAACCAGACTGACACATGACAGGGAGCAGCAGTTTGTAGCTGCAGAAGATAGCAAAACAGCAAGAGCAAAAGGGAAGAGTAACAGCAACAATGGCTACAGAGAGAAAGTCTTTCTCATTATGTTGCATTCAGATTATCTGCCCCAGGCTCGGTGTAGTACTCACACCCATAATCCCAGGAGCACTAACACCCATAAACTCTGCAGCACTCACAACCATTAGCCCAGTGGATCACAAATTAATCACAAACTCTAGAAGTTCGCCTCATGATTGCATGAGGCTTTGGCAGAACAACTAGACACAAACCATGACACCAGGTTTCCTCATTTTCCTGATAACAAGTATAAAAGAAACTCTTAACAAACTAATGGTTGAAATTTAATATGAAAATGAAAGTTCAATATTTGAATATGAACATGGATTAATGTGAATTTAAACTTGATTGGGGTAAATGTAATCCATGCGAAAAGCTCCTGATTATTGTGGACGTATGCAAAAATTTTCCAGAGGATGATTTTCAGCCTAAGTCAATCTCTTCAAAGATGTTCTTAGTCATTCCTTAGGCTATCCAAAATCTATTTTTTATATTTGTCTAAAAGGCCTCATATTTATATCCTAAATTTATATGTATTGCTATATGATTTTATATGCTCATGTTCCAGCAGATATTTGATGCTCAAAAATATTCATGGGCTACATTGAGTTGCTGAACTGCTTGGGTACTATTGTTCCCTGTGTAGTCCATGCTTCCTGTAATTTGGGTACTTCTTCCCTGAGGCTTCTTTATTGTATTGTCATTTTCAGGAACACTTCATTTAGGAACTAGCAGCAATTAATGTCATAAGGTAAACTTCTGATAATTTTTTAAATAAATATTTTTAAGGACTTTTGACCAAATAAAACTTGGCATTATTAATCTTTCTTTGATATACACATACAAT
>NW_004524670.1:5926336-5941914 GCF_000260255.1 Octodon degus
TTTGGTGGAACCGGGGGATTGAACTCAGGCCCTTGCACTTGCCAGGGAAGTGCTTATTCCACTGAGCCATCTCCCCGGCCCCTCTCCACCTATATTTAATCTATAGTTCTATAAAGGTAGATTCATTTAATAAATACACAGGGTGCTAGGTAAATGAAAAGAGAATGAGTTGGAGAGAATAAATTAGCTTCCCTGGTGCTAGCACAGGATTCATAACTATGAATCACATCTGATCTTAGAATTTTCTTCTTATGCTTAAATCAATTAAAAATCATTAACAGTAAAGTGGGTACCACCATTGTTCTTTATTGCTGTAAAACCCCAAGTGATGTGTTAATAAAGGAAAGAGCCATCAATGCAGAAAGACACAAACCCTGCAGTAATGCCCTTCACTTGACAGGCCTATGAGACATTCTGGAGGTGAAGCATAAGTTCTGGAACTTTGCCACTCATTGCAGTTAAGGCTGCCGGGCATACCATGCCTACATACCATGGTACTTGACTCAAGTGATGGAATATATTACTCCATTATGCCTCTAAATGTTCTAAACAAAATTATGTAAAATATAAATATGCATAAACCTAGAAAAGGCTGTATAAATGCTTATAAATATAATAATCCATCCATGAAATATTTATTTTCACTTCTCCAGGTTTTACTATAAAGAATGGCCTCTTGGATTTTTAGTGTCAGTTCAGTGTACTGTTCCCTAATGTTCTTAGCAACCAACAGGATATATGGATTTCTAGTGTTGGCACCCAATATGTTAGTTACTTTGATCTTGTTGCTGAAACAAAATACCCAACACCCAAGTTTAAAGGAAGAAAGGTTTATTAAGCTCACAGTTTGAAGAGGTTTCAGGCCTTAATCAGCTGGCTCTAAGGCAGAGTGGCACAAGGCAGAGGGGTCACAGTTCATGCTGGCAGAACACAGCAAAAGTAACAAGCTAGGAGAGAGACAAGCCTCTTTCTATCCCTTATATTGTAAGGAAGTTACCCACCATAGTGTGGCACTTACACCCTAAACTTAGAAGTAGACTGATTCAATCACAAACTTTAGATTCAGCCACCTCTGAAAAGTCCATCCTCCAGGACAGCATGAGGCTTTGGGAGAACATCCATACACAAACTAAAATATTCCACCCCTGATCTCCCCCAAACTCATGTACATTTCTTTATGCAAAAGGCATTTAATCCTTCTCTAAGAATTACCAAAGTCCAGACAGTTGCAGCATTGCTGAAAGATCCAAGTCCCAAGTCCTCTCTGAGACTTAAGGAAAACTCTTATTTGTGAGCCCCAAATGAAAAGAAAGCTGAACACTTCCAGTATTCAACAGCACAAGATAGACATCTTCATTCTGAAGGTTATGAATGAGGGATACAAAAGAATGACACTAAAACAAGTACAAAATCCTGCGGGGAAAACGTTAATCCATGTAGTGTCATGTGCAGCATCCAAGGCAAAGGGCATGGGCAGCTCCACTCCTATGGCACAGACTGTAATTGTAACTCTAGTGACTTCTCCTCTGGGCTCTCTCTGCTTCCTCCTTGCAATTTTCCTCCAGGGACCATGTTTACAGCTTCATCAAACTTCTGGGGTCTCCACTGCACCTCGAACTTCATACTTACACCTCTACACGCTGCCCTCTACGAGGCACACTGCCTGCTCTGCCAGGCCAGCTGCATGCTGAGTGGAAGCCTTTCTGACACCACAATGCTTGCATTCTGTATGCTCCTAAAAACAACTCCATGTGGATAATGCCAGTTTCTGCTCTCAGCAGGAGCACTACCCACGTTTCCCTCTCTCTCGATTGTAGGGATCCAGTGCCTGGATTGCTGAACACTCTGAATCCAATTCTGAGAAATAAGTTCTCCAGGATCCTGTCATTCTGGAATATGCTGCTCTGCAGCTTTCTTCTCGAAGAAAAATCTTCCATTTTTGCAATTTTGAAACTGCAAAGGGTGGATTCTTGCTGCTTCTTGGGATATACTCAGGTCATCTTTTCTATTCTTCTGATCCTTCTCAGCAAGGAAAATATCCTCTGTTTTATCTTTTGGTCTACAGTTTTACTGGAGCTTACCTTTTGGACAAACTCAGAATATTTTAAATCATTCTGCTGAGCTCTTTATTCTTGTTTCCCAACATAAATTTGGCTAAAATCCTCCAACAGTAATTACGCCACTACCTGAACATTGGACTGCCTTGAAATTTATTTTGCCGGATTAATCAGTCTGCTGCACTTAATCTCAGGCAAGGTCACAGGACACAAGCAAAATGCTGACAAACTTTCTGCCAAGATAGCATGGGAAGAAGAAAACCCTTTCTGTCCCTTATATTGTATGCATGCTACTCACCCTAGGGCTGCTATACACTCACATCCTTAAAGTCACACACCCTGGTCTCAGGTACTCTCCAAAAACCTTCCCTTTGTAACTGCGTGAGCCTTTGCTGGGACATCTACAGAGAAGCTATAACACCAAAGCTGTTGCTATTCTTATCTAATTAGTAGCAAACACATTATTTACTAGAGCATGTGCTTTGCATTAGTTAGGAAAATGTATATATCAAGCAATTCCTTCCATCTTCCTTCCATATCTACCTGACTCCTTTCCACTGTGACAGATGCAGAGAACCAAGTGAAAAAAAAAAAAGACAAGTAAAGCAATTATCAGCACATAGTATGGTCAGTGTTACCTGAAATGTATGTACAGGATTCCACAGAGACACTGACGCGAAAGTAGATAGGATTTCCTAAATGAAGTAGCAACTAGGCGAGTTTGAAGTTAGCATGTTATTTTAAGAATTTAAATGAAATGTTAAGCAATAGAAGGTTTTTTCTAAACTTTCTAGTCTTGCTTTAAAGCAAGGCTGTGAAGAGCTAAAATTTTGTGGAAAAGTTAGATTATTTCTTCTTACTCTGTTAATTTTCATTAGAAGTCAATCTGAAAAACCCAAAAATTGAATTGAGTTGGTTACTTCATTCAATTATTTAAAAAAGAAAAACAGGAGTTTCTCATGTGGACTATTGCCCAAATAAATTAGGAAAATTTATTTTTTCTAATGGTGTGCAGGTTGAAAATCTCCCTTGGTTGAGGAAATTATATTATTTTGCTTTGTAGAAAATCAGGTGTGTGTATGGAGGGTAGTATAGTTACTTCTAACAGTGTAACTAATTCCTATTCATGAAGATTCTGGAGAGGTAAATTATATACTATATGGGGAAGGAATAGCAATTGAATATTTAATATTATATAGCCAGAGATCTAAATTTGATACATTAAGTGTGGGTCATTACCACCTTACTTCGGTGGAGTATGGGAATGACACGGTCAAGGTGAGCAGGGAGATGTGCTGGAGGATAGTGACAATGTCTCATGTACTGTTTATTAATAGCATAATCTTTTATTGATATTAAACCTCTAGGACTGACTTTCCATATCAATCCAAGGTTGTAGGTAAAGGGGACAGGTTTATGATAGATTGTCTCAAATAGCCTATCCAGTTTAAAAATTTTAACTAAATAGCCAAAAGACAATTTAATTTAGTTCTTATACCCATTTGCATACTTGTCTTTTATGAAATTATATGTATATATATATATATAATATATATATATGTTTCTATATCTATATAGAAACATATATAGAAATGATGTAGAAAAATGTGTATTATATCCTACAGCTAAAACAGATTCACTATTTATCATTTGTGCATTTATAGACTTCAAATAGCTCATTTCAATTACCTATCTCCAATTATTCACCTTCAGGCACTTTTCATCTCAGTCAATTCTTACAACTCTCTACAATTGTCAAGTTTACTATCATACTCTTCTCTTACCTTATACCCTTAGAATGTTCTATAGCTCAGAAATTCCATATTCAAATTTAGTCCATCCTTTGAGGTCCATCAGTAAAGGCACTGTCTCCATGAGCCATGTCCAACTGTCACTTTCTAGAAGTGATCTTGACTCCATAGACTTCTATTTTTGTAATGCTTGCCCAATTTCTGTCTCACCTTAGATTTGCTTAAGGATCTATTTTCATATAGAAAAGGGACCATATCTCAGCAATATCTGTGTTCCCACAGCTTATCAGTGATCTTAGAACACAGCGGGCAATCAGTTTATGCTGGTTGAACAGAATCAGGGAAATACTTAAAGGAACATTTATTCAGAGTAAAAGCGTAAGCCCACGCATCAGTACAAGGCTCTTCTGATCTTCCTATCTCATTTTTCCAACAATATGGGTCACTTCTTCTTCTTGGAACCATTCTACACCTCTTCCTGTTATAAGGCATTTGTACCAATCATTTCCTCACCTCCCTGCTGTCCCCTAAAAACAGCTTACCCTATTGTTTCACTTCAGTGGATTTCTGCTCAGTAAGAAAATTTATGACTACTCTGTTTAAGGCAATTTTATGGAACTCCATCTTCCTGCTTTTTTTTCTCCATAACACTCACAATCATCTGATCCATTACTCTTACCAATATGGGACTATGGAGAGGGATGACCCTTGTGCTATCTTTGTCTGCAATGCCTACAGCTATACCTGTTGGATGGTGAACTTCCTTCACTGTCTGCTTACTCTCATCTATCCACCAAAGCTTATTTAACTCAGTTCAGCTTGAAACTAGCACTGCAGTTTTGCTTCTAGAACTTGACATCTATACATGCAAAGGCCACAGCCTCTCTTCTGTACTGTAGACCTCGAGTTAAGAACCTCTGAAGTAATGGATGTAAAAGGTCAGATCTAATGTGTTAGGAAAGAATAACTATAGATTCAAAAGAAAAGAGCAAAGTAAATAACTGAAGAAAAAATGTGTGTGTGTTTGCAGAGAGGATCAAAATCAGAAATAGATTTGAATGGTACCCATTCATTTGAGAATAAATGCAAGTTTACGAGAGGGCTAGTTCCCTGTGCTTACTTGGCTATGTAATTCAAATGAGACTCAAGTATATACAGAATCTTTATTAAGATTCCATTCAAAAATGATTTAAAAGAGCTCTCTGCATTCTACTCTCATGATGTTTATTTTAACAACATGGATCATATTTAGTCATTGATAGAAGAGATATTTTGCAATTATCCATCAAATTTTATTTCAATATTTTATAAGAATTTCATACACACACATTAAAAATTTGATCTGCATTTCAAAACAATAGTACTTTGTCCACTTTGGTTAGAATAGTTCTATCTCCCACCATCCTTCTCTCCTTTTGCTTCTCCAGAACAGGTGATTGACCCTAGGGCCTTCCTACTGAGCTACATAAACTGCCTATTTATATGGTTTTAATATTGACATAGGGTCTTGCTAAGTTACTAAGTTGCCTGGGATGGGCTCAAACTTGTGATTTTCCTGCCTCAGCCTGACAGCTGTTGGGACTATAAATGTGACATACCATGTCTAGTTAGAATGATCCTTACATTTATTCATATACCTAATGAATACACCTAATTGGGAGGAACTTCTGGCCTCCCAATGTGAGGTCCTATCCTGTTTTGAGTTTTGTTTGTTTTTTCTCTTTTTTTATTAGTGCATGCTTGCAGCGACATTTATCTTTGGGAAGGGTCCAAACTCATATCATACCTTAATCATTTGACTTCCTCTTACCTTTACTACCTCCCATCTCCTCAGGTCCTCAGATCCCTTTCCCATGTCATGAAGTCTACTTTTGCATTTCCTATCATCTCTTTCTTAATTGTACACAGGCTCTGCCCCTGATCAAATGGGCCATATTCATTACTTGGTTACTCATATTGTAAACTACAAATAGACAAGGCTTTTACAATGTGTGATACAGGAATGAAACAGAAGAAAGAGGAAAAGATGTCTTTTAAATGCATTGGTTGACCAGATGCTTCCTGAGCATCTCTGACATACTAGTACTGCCCCAGACTGTAGACTATAAGGTGAGGAAGGCAAGCTTCCTGCCCTCAGGGAGTCAATGTCTACGTTTTGAGTCTGTGTGACTGGCAGAAAAAAAAGAAGAAAAATGGAAAGGGCATTCGTTGGGTGAGAAAACATTAGAGGTTAAAACATGGGCTTGTTGAATTTAAGAGGAGAGCAACACATCTAAATGGTCCCACTGTATTTTGAAAAGTCTGTGTTTTATAGAGAGAAAGCAGTAAATAATAATGATCTGAAGTCTGTTTTCTATTGGGAAATATACATTTGATACTTCAGGATGGGAATTTTTTTTTAAGTTAGGACTTCTTGCCAAGTTTCTGCTTAGGAATTCTGAACTGAACTTCAAATGTTTAGGGGCTTCTGTTTTAAACATATTTGGAGTTGGGGTTTCTTGTTCAAGGAAGAAAACCCCTTTAAGAACATCAAAGAGCTGCGGGGAAAAAAATACAGTATGTTGACAATTTGTGTGCCGGCAAGAAAACCAGAAAGATTATCTGTGTAGCGCAAACACATTTCAAAGTGGGAGGCAGGAGTTCAGGGAGGGACTCGCGCTCTTGCTGTGTGCAGCACCAAATACTTGGGAAATGATTTAACACATTCATTGTACTTCCAACACGACCTGACTCGCCCAGCAATTTCAAGCTGAGTTCTCTAGGATACTTCCTCTGGTGAGTGACCTTTAGATAAAATGGGAGGCTTCATATTGCTGTGCTCAGGTGAGGGGAGTCAAGAGTGGGAAGCAGAGGGCAAAACCTTCCCAGAACATCAGAAGCCCTTTGACCCAGGACTTTGGTGAAAACTGCTGAAAAATTCAGTTGGAAACACAATGGTCATGGGCTCAGGGAGGGGAGACAAAAGATTGTCTGTGACCGTCCTACTGAAGAAGACCATGCAAAAGAGGGTACAGAGTGAAATCCATACTTTCAAAAGGTTAACACACTATTAATTTCTTGGCAGAGAAGCATGAGAGATAAATTGGTATGGACCTCATCTTTGAGTTCCAGCTTCACCCCTTCGGAGCTGGGTAACCTCTAGCAGCTTTAACGTAGGTCCTTAAGGATCTATTTTTCTTATTTGAATAATGGAAGCTACAGCACTAACCTCATCAGATTGTTGCTTAAATCAGTGGATATTGGACATAAGGTGTCTAGCAGATTATCTAATGCTTATAAAAAGTTCAGTAAATGTTTTTTATTCCCTTCTTGCCATCCTTTTTCTTCCATTCCCTTGTAGGATGAAATAAGCCTAAGTCTAGTTTTGGTGGAAATAAAACTTTCAAGAAATCAGGGAGACAACAATAAATATGCAGGTTTCTGTTCTCTAACCCCTTGGTATGTGACCTGAGGCAAGTCACTTGACCTTTTCACCTCCGTTTTCCCATCTACAGATTGAGGATAAGGTTTGAGTTTACAAATATTTGTAAATTGCTGTGAAAGGGGAAGTTTGACTTCTGAGGAGGAATAAGCAGAGCAGCAGAATAATTGTTTGCTTTGGAGTTGGATTTTCAAGTTCCAACACAGACTTCAAAAGTTACTTGTGTGATTTTGAGCTAGTTATGAAATACCATTGTGTCTAAGTTTCCTTATATGCTAAATAGGAATTATAATAGTTCATGCTTTATAGATATAAAGAGAAATGAAAGAATACATGTAAAATGCTTAGCATGTGCCTTTCATAGGGTAAGATCTCAATACAGAGTGATCTTAATTATATCAGAGAACAGAGTTGGAAAACTCACAACTTACAACCAGTAAAGGAAGATTGATTTAGAAAAGAAATCTTTGTAATTATGAACTTGAGGTCTTGAATAGATTTGTCAGATTTCTCCCCCACAGTGAGGTATAGACTGCTGGCTTGTCCAAGTATTTGGGGATTCTTTGGGGAACAACACCAACTTATTTTACTAGCAGAATTTCTCATTCTTTGGAATCTCTCTCTATGGTTGACCTTCACAAGAATAGATGGATCTCCAATCAGTACCTCTTGGAGGAATGTTGCAACTTCTCTAGTATGGAATAGTTTAACATATAGTTCAAGAAACTTGCCCTATGTAAATCAACAATTTTAAGCATTGAAAGCATACAAGATTCCAATACTACTGTTGAGTTACTAGAGTCTGCTATACTATGGTTCCACTTTTATTGCACAAATAACCTCATGCCCAGTTCAAACCTGAATTGGATTGGAAGAGTTATTAGCCACATTCCTTTGCTGTAACCTTACTAGGGGCAAAGGTGAAGTCCTTAACATTGCTATGAATGACAAATCCAACTCCTGGCTGTTCTGTGTGCTGGTGTCTAGAAACTTTAAAAAGTGTTTCCAAGGGATGGGGGGAGAAAAACTGACAACCAACAGTTTGCCAGAGCAAACAAGGGCAACTACAAGACTTTAGAAAACTTAATTGCTAAAACTTATAGTACCACACACTCAACACTGTTTTCTGTATCATATGCAGTTAAAAACAAAAGGTCATTATAAAAGTAATGCACCCAAATGTATACCAAAGTTATGATTTTTCTATGATAGATTGCAAATGTGCCTGGATATCTTTTTTCTTTTCTTTTCCTTTTTTCTTTTTTTGCTGTATTGCATGATGCTATTTTTAAATTTTTTACTTATTTTAATGAAAAAAAGATAAAATAGCAATGAAACAGTCTTAAAACAGGTCAGTAGGACAGTTACAATAATTAATATATTGCATATTGTTGTTTTCATAATAGTTATTCAGAGGACAAGATGCAGACATGATATCTTGCCTAAACAATATCAGTATAAACTTTTATTCTTAGTAAACTAAGAGAAATTAGTTATGTATCTATCCTAACTCTGTTGTGCATACACATATATGTTTTCCTTCCCTTTTTTTTTTCGCAACAGAACTGTCCTTTATTTACACTGTTGTGAAGTTAGTAATGCATGACACTACATTGTCTAGCAGCAGATAGCTAACCTTAACCAGACAGGATGTTCATTTCAGGAGTGAGGTACTTGGTCTTAACCATCCAGCAGAAACCACCAGTGTAACCACGAGGTATAAAAAATAAAGCTATATTAATATGCTGAGCTGTAAAAGGTTCAAGTCAACAACTTCAGACATTTGCCAGTTGTGCTGATAACTCACTACTATTATGGAGTATTAGACTACACTGGGTTATTTTGCTGAATTCAAGTACCTACAATCTTTAGACTGGTTTTAAGTATGAAAAGGTCTTTTAAAGACTTCTTCAAATATAGCTTCTCTAACTTTAGTGGAACACCATCTCTGAAAAAACAAAATGAAAAAGGGGGCTATGTTGGTAACCACGAAGCTAGGAAATCATTATTTTAAAAATATTTGCTTTTCTAGTTTTCAGATAGTGTATTCACCTACCATGGATAATCTAGCCCTAGCTGTGACCTTGGAATGACCAACCAGAGGGAGTGTCTGAGAAAATGCGAAAGTGATTTTCCTTCTAATAAAATAGTATAATTAACCTAGCAGGTAGATCATTTGTCACGTGTGTTCTTTTCCCAAAAGAAGGGCAACAAGGATATGATATGTAAGTGATGTGAAGGAGCACAAACCTCTGGCAGTGATGGCCACGTGACTTTGGAGAGAAAACGCTGCACTTTAGACTCTGTAGCTGGTTTGTCTTACTTATTTAAAATAGTTGCTGTCTATTGCTGTCAGAATGATCTCTTAAAAGGAATGTAATCATGAGAACTCTCAGCATATGAGGCTTTATGGGAAGCTTCGCTATTCATTATAGAATGGAACCAAACTTCTTTGTGCTTCCAGGTTCTACAAAATCTACTTTCTTTTCATCTGTCCAATCCATCTCTCCTTGTTGCCCCAACCTATGCCAGGCTGCAATTACACAGAAATACTCTTCTTAGCTTAGAGGTTGCTTCTGCTGCTGGTCTTGCCACCCCACTTTCACTGACCTAATGAAGTCCAGCCATTTCTTAGAATGCAGTTTTCATGACCCTTATTCTCCAGGTGGCCTCCATGTCTCAGCTTTGTGCCTCCATATGTTGGCTCATAGCTCATCTTGGGATTCTTGGCATGATCTTTATGATATGATGTGTACTGTGTTCTCATTGTCTTTGAAATGGTGAGCTCCTTGAGGTCTGGGGCTAGTATTTGCTCACTTTCATTGACTTATGCAGCATTCAGCACAAACTGGATGCAAAATAACATTTGTTGAGTAAATAAAAGAACTAGTTAATTAATTGTAAATGATATACTAATAACCTGCTGCAGAAAGGCAGAGACCATATAGCTGTTACTCTGTTGAATAAATAAGTGAATAAATAACAATTTCATTGATGTATTATAAAAATAAAAATAAAAATTGTAGAGGCTTTATGCACTATGAGTGGCTGGGTCCAGGTAAGCTAGTCAGTGTGACTACAATGACACTGGCTCTCACAGTGGTGTAGCCATGGGCAAAGGGCCATAGAAGCCAGCTTTCAGCTGCCTGACTGTCACCCCAGGTAAGAAAAAGGCAGTGTTCCATTGACTGGACATGTAATGGGGTGAAAGTGAGCCTGCTGCTATTTCTTTCACAGCTTGTGAAGGCTGTAATAAAAAGGTCTGAGAGACTTTTTCTCCCTAGTCCTGGAAGAGAGTATCATAAATGTCCAATTTACCACTGATTGCCACATTGGCCCAGGGACTCTACAGCAAGAAGTCACTGAAACATAGCTAACCAGAAGTGCACATATTGAGAGAGTAACCCAACCCCATTTATCAAACTGATTGAGTGACAGATTAGAAGTAATAGGAGCCATAACTAATTGAATAACTTGTCTGTATCATACACTGCCTAAAAATCTCACTTGATCTCTATAAAATCATATGAATATTTTTACCACTTAAGGATCACAAAGCAGAGTGAATATTTTTCAAAAATAATCTGTGTATCAGTCAGCTACCACCATTTTATACCATAGTTACAAGAAACCTCTATGAATTAGTGTTGTAGAGCAATAAAACTTTACACTTGTTCATGTTTTTTTCTTTATTTGTATTTGGTACAGGGTCTTACTATGCAGCTCAGACTCATAGTGATCCTCCTGTTTTCAGCCTCCCCAGCACTAGGTTTACAGGTGTGAGCTACCACGCCTGATCTCAGTAGTTCAGCATGCCCAGGAGCTGAGCCAGTGTGCCATGTGGTGCCGGGGATCAAATCAGCATTTGCCTAAACAGGCCCTTAGTCTGCTGGGCTATCTTGCTGGCCCTTTACACTTGTTTATATTGTATGTCCACCAGTATGTACAACTGTGCTTCATATACCTTGTATATTTTAGAACCCATCTGAAAAATGATATTGATTTAAAATGCAGAATTTTCATAGCAGAGAACAAAAAGAACCAGCTTCCCAAGGATATTGATTCTCTTAAAGTTTCTGCTACACATTGCTTCAAATCACCATCCTTTGGACAAACTGAACCATATGACAAAAACTACAATTAAGGTGGTAGGACTACATGCCCACAGTGAGACACTTAACACACATGGCAAGGGAGAGGAATAGATGATTAGGAATAATTAGGGGACCTGATAATATCACCTACTAAATGACAAAGTTGAGGTAAAAACTGAAGTTCTTCCTAAGCCAAGTGCCATGTTCTTTCCGCCATATTAAATAGTCTTCTATGGGAACCTGACTGGAGCATTAGGAACTTTGTGACATGTACCCTAAGTAAAACTCCAAGTCTCCTGGAAATGCAGGAGAAAGGAGAAACTAAGTACCCCACCTGTTTTGATTAATTTTTTTCTCTTTGCTGAGGCATAATATCCAGTGCTGAAGATTAAAGAAGGGCAGTTTCATTTCCCTTATAGTTTGTGTATGTTTCAGTCCATCATCAGCTGGCTACAAGGCAGGGTGGCATGGCTGAGGGACAACAGTGCAAGATAACAGAAGACAGAAAAAGCAAAAAGAGCAAAATGGGGGAAGTGAGCCTCGTTTCCTGCCTTATAGTGTAAGCAGGACACCCACAGCCCCACCAAGCAGGTGTAGCATTCACACCATCTCCATGCCCTTCTCTTGCATAGATTCAGAATGTTTTTAAAGTAAGGACCCAGGCTGGGAGATGGCTCAGTGGAATAAGCATTTCCCTGGCAAGTGCAAAGGCCTGAGTTCAATCCCTGGTTCCGCAAAAAAATAAATAAAAATAAATAAATAAATAAATAAATAAAGTAAGTAAGGACACTGCCCCATCACTGAGTTGGTTTGTTAACTTCTAAACTTCTCAAGTTGACACAATGAACAACATCCTAGAGTGGTGAGGGCATGTCTGCTACACCCCAGGATATAGAACTGCTGAATTCTTTAGTTAAGCTTCTAGATTTCTCAAATTGACACAGTGTGTCCTAAGACACCATGGCAAAGAACAATAATGAATAATTGAACAGAAATAATTGGGGGCATTGATAACATCACTTAGGAAATGGTAAAGCTGGGATGGAAATTGAAGTTCTTACTCAGTCAAGTGCCATTTTCCTTCCACCATTATAAAGTCTTGTATGGGAACCTGAGCAGATCTTCATTAACTTTGTGATAGGCACCCTAAGGAAGACCCCATGTCTCCTGGAAGTGCAGAAGAAAGAAGAGCTAAGGACCTCACCTTTCACTTAACAGAACTGTATTGCAAGCATGTGTAGGTAAAGCCTGGCTCTGTAGTCTATCAGTGCAATTGGCATGGAAACCCTACTCTCTTTCTGTAGTCCTTATTGCTCCAGTAAATCTCCCACTGTACTTCCCATTACCCCTTGCTTAAAGTACCGATTATTCCTTTATTAGAGCTCAGCCACAAGTAGGCCATGAATTTTTATGGCTTTTCCGGATCTCATAGGCAATGGGAAGCATCCATTTAAGCACAGTCACTAAACTATACCACAAGTTTATGGCCTGATGTAGCATTTTTCTAGCTAAGAAGAAATCTTATCCACTCATCCTTTCATGGAATATTTAGTTTTCTCCTTGCAAAAACAAAAGAAATTTCAGTTTCCAACTTCCAACCTCTCTAGCAATCTAGTGATCACCCTGGAAAGGGACCAACTTGAAATGCTCTTACCTGCAAACATTTGAATGCTGTTTTTTTATTATTAATTTTATGTATTTGGTACAGAGCCTCACTATGCAGCTTGGACTCAAAGTGATCCTCCTGCTTTCAGCCTCCCCAGTGATATAATTTCAGGAGTGCGCCACCACATCTGGACTCCGGAGATGGCTCAGCGAACCTGAGGGTGGGGCTGGAGTGGCATGTGGTACTGGAATTGAACCCTAGTCCCTGAGCTTGCCTCAGCAGACACTTAGTCTACTGAGCTATCTTGCTGACCCTGAATGCTGTATTTTTGGCAATAATTTCTACAAAAAAAAAAAACAAACAAAAAAAAAACAAAAAAACCTCACAGTCTTCTACAGTTTTGTTGGAATAGTTGGTCTCTTTCTGCAATTTCAACAATTTATTCATCAGACATGGATTATAGATTTATTTATCTCAAACAATATGGTTGGCATGAGGAAGAGAGAAACAGTAAACTGTCCTTTCCAGCAGTTTTCAATGCAATTTCGCATACATTGCTTTACTTAACTAGGTCTATGTCACTCGGTGATGTAACATCTTATCCTCTGGACATGGCATAGCTGATATGCTCTTGAGTTTTATTTGTAGCCTTAAAAATATTATGGAGAACAGCTGGATGTAGAGCTCTATAAACATAGAATTTGGTTAATGATGAAAGAAATGTGGTCATGTAAGTTCTGTTTTTGAAAATAGTCACTGCATTTGCTATCAAAAAACTTATTGTAAGAACATCCTAATGCCAAGTAGCTATTTTTAGTTTCCACATGGTCATATTCTTTCCTCCTGAGTTTTTACCTTATAAGGTAAAACACATATATCCATAGTAACTGAAGTTTTTTATCTGGATTTTCCCAGTACATTTGTTTGTATTTATTCATTGATTGGTGCATAACAATTACACTATTATGAGTTACAATGTGATAACTCAATGCATATATATATATATATATATATATATATATATATATATTACATAGTGATCAAGTCATGGAAACTAGCATTTCCATCTCTCTTAATAGTTATTATTTCTTTGTGTTGGAAAACTTTGAAGTCCTTTATTCTAGTTCTTTAGTACTAGTTATATATGAAATATCTAATACATTATTGAAAATTATAGTCATCATACTATACTACAGAGAGCCAGAACTTGTTCTTCTTAACTGTGTTTTCATAAGTTCTTTAAAATTTAAGATCTCTCAGGACAAGGGCCGGCCAAATAACTAAGGAGATTAAAGCTCCTGCAAGCAGACTCAGGGGTCGGGGCACGACCCCCAGCTTGCTGTGCTGGCCCCACCCCCAGGGCTCCAAGAGGGCAATTGGCACTGGGTATGGTGGCATATGCCTGTAATCCCAGCTCTTGGGAGGCTGTAAACAGGTGGATCACTGCCTGTTAAGGGGACACCCTTAACATTCTGTAGACCCTTCCCTAAAATAAAAAAAAGAAAGAAAAAGAAAAAAGAAAAGAAAGAAAGAAAAAGAAAAGAAAAGGCAAAAAAAAAAAAAAAAGAAAGAAAGAAAAATGATAAGATCCTTCAGGCCAAATTCATTGTGTCACTTCTACTTTGTCTGAGACTTGATCATCTTCTCCCTTGGTCAATGTACAAATTGTATACCTGTTTATCAGCATTTGTAACTTGGGAGACATTCTCCACTTTTTATTCTTCATTACCTGCCATTAAGTCATCTTCTCTGTACTGCTCTTTGTGGCCCATTAACAACTTTTAAGTGAGCAGTTTTCTTTTATTCCCTATCTCAGCCTTTTCTTACCAGAATACCTATAATACCTCCCTCCCCAGACTGTGGTCCTCCTGTCTCCAATCTCATGCTGCTCCAGACTGTCTTGATCAGCATTTTCAGGGACTGTTCTCCATCCAGATCCTACCACACCCCTCTCTTTATAATGACCTCCACTGGTCCTTCAGCATTTTCAGTAGAACAGCTTCCTCCTATTAGCAGGAGTTTTCAAGCTAATGAAAACTCTAGACTCCTGGTCCCAACAAGGCGCAGCGTGAGTGAGACCCTCTCCCACCCACTTGGGATGCCTCCCACCACTCCACAGCACCTCCCCAACCCGGCCCGCCAAGTAGGAATTTCTGCTGTGTTACGGGAACGCCCAGACCCAGTCCTAGCCCAGACCCAGTGAGTGTGTGGGAGAGCTGTCTCTCCCCCCTACCCAACCTTGTCCCCTCCAGGCTCAGCTCAGGCCTGGCATACAGGCCTGGGGTGTAATCCTGCAGCTGCAATCCCTACAGAGAGGGTAGAGGATAGAACCACCCAGCTAGTCCAGGAGCAGAACATCTTGCTACAGTGGCACAACAGGTTCACCCTCAAGGGCAGCAGCAGGAAGGAGGTGAGCATAACAGCCAGACCCAAGCCAGGCACAGCTGGATAAATCCAGACTTTGTAGATCTGCATCTGAACTTCAGTATGTGCTAAGGTTATAACTACAACGAAGATCTACAACAAATTTCAGAAGACAGTGCTACACAAAATGATGAGAAGGAACAAAATGCAACCTCAGAACCCAACCTCACCCATAAAAAGTGCAAAGGACACTAACCCAGAACAAATTGGGAATCACACAGCTGA
>NW_004524670.1:5949815-5951009 GCF_000260255.1 Octodon degus
GTCCTGCTTTACCTTGGTCTTAACCATCCAGTAGAAAAGTATGAAGATGAAATATAGGAAGTAAAGCCATGCTGTTATGTTGAGCTGTGAGGGACTCAGGTCAACAATTTCTGATATTGCCAGTTAAACAAAACACCCAATGCTATTATTGGCTACTGGTCTCTTTTAGAATATTTTGCTGATTTTACACCTATAATATTTAAATAACGGAACTTAGCAAAAAGGAGTATACAGATGAATGTCCATTTTGTATCTGTGTAGTCAAAGTGGTTAGGATAGATATATAGTTGCATTCTCTTAATGAACAGAATGATTTGTTCTAATGGTGTTTGTAAATAGGATCTCAAGTCCACATCTTGTATATCAATGAACCACTAAGAAGAATGTATGCAGTGTGTTAGTTGTTGAAACTGTCCTAGCTATTTGATTTGAAACTGTCTCATTGCTATATGCTTATCAATAAAATTATGAAAAAAAAGAAAAAGATGTGGTGTTTTTACACAATGGAGTATTATTCAGCTATTAAGAATGATAAACACGAAACCTTTATATTAAAGTGGATGCCACTTGAATATATTCTCATAAGTGAAATAAACCAGACACACATGTGTAAATATCGTATAGTCTCCTAGTATAAGAACTCAAAAGAAGAAATGCAAATAAAAAGATATAATACAAGTGAAAGGAAGGCAGGATCTCAAGGACTTAACTAATCAAGAGAGGGAAAGAGAAGAGCTAGGAAACATGGATATGTCAAGTCATACAGTTTTATTAGAAGATGGGCAAGGCAATGATCCTGAGAATCTTCAGAAGATTTTTTAATCTAGCAGTTATTTGGAAAGATTCTCACCCTGAGTAACTATATATACTGATAAATGTGAACTAAGCTACTGCACTGCTGATGGTAATTTGTAATAGTAGTTTCATGCTTGGAGTGTCTGTCATTCTGGTCTACTGAATATGGGCTGCTTGTCATGACATGCCAGTTGCTGCTATCATGTCTCTCAGGTAGATGCTTATTCTAGAAGAAGAGGGTGGTGAAGGAAAGCAAGAGACAGGAAAAGGAATATTGTGGGACTGTCCTGTTTCAAGGTTGTACATGGTGAGATTTTTGGACTTTGTGCAAACGTGTGAAGTATATAATTCCTTATACCTATTTTGAAAATATATTCTAATTTTTAAATGTTTTTTAAT
>NW_004524670.1:5951188-5987032 GCF_000260255.1 Octodon degus
CAAGGAAAGCCAACATTTTGGCCCTAGCCTTCTAAGGTCAATTAAGAGTCAGGACATATGAGAACTTGTACTGTAACGTCATGTAACTCGGTTGTGTCCCCAGTTTTCTGATCAAGGAGATTACGCGGCCAAAGAGGAAAGTGATCGATGATGTCGAGTGTGCCTAAGGAGAGTCACACAAAGAGAAAACATTCTCTCAGGCTTTCCCAGAGAACACATTGGCCAAGCAATGGCCATGACTCATCCACATGGCTGACACTGACAAAGGTTCTACAATCTGAGGTACAGGATCTCAGGATAAATCCTGAGTTGATTTCACTGCCCTTCTCAGACCCAAAAGCTACAACTTTGGTTGCATAGGTCCTGCTTTACCTTGGTCTTAACCACCCAGAAGAAAAGTATAAAAATGAAATTTAAGAAATAAAGCCATGCTGTTATGTTGAGCTGTGGGGGACTCAGGTCAACAATTTCTGACATTGCCAGTGAAGCAGAAGACCCAATACTGTTATGGGCTACTGGACTCTTTTAGAATATTTTGCTGTGTTTACACACCTATAATTTTCAAATAACGGAACTTAACAAAAAAGGGTATACAGGTGAATGTCCATTTTGTATCTGTGTATTCAAAATGGTTAAGATAGATGTATAGTTACATTCTCTTAATGAATAGAATGATTTGTTCTGATCATGTTTGTAAATAGGATATCAAGTCTGCATCTTGTATAGCAATTAACCACTAAGAAGAATGTATACAGTGTGTTGATTACTGAAACTGTCCTATCGATTTGATTTGAAACTGTCTCATTGGTATTTGTTTATCTATAAAATTATGGCAAAAAAATAAAACTCTATTTCCAGCCGACTTTTCTATGATTTTTATCTCTTACCCCTCAAAGTACAATTTGTTAACCATTCATGTCAACTGACACGCCAGTATGCTGTAATTCTCACATATGCTACACTATGCTCATCTAATCACCTAGAAAACTTTAGCTTAATTCTGAAAACTCAGTTTGAACCTACTTTCCTAATGAAATTTCCTTGTGATGTCTTTCAGTAGCCCTCAGTCCTTCCACCTTGGTACATTCATAGGGCCTTGAACATCATGGTACCTTTTAATTTACTTTTTCTCCTGTACTAATGTCTAGGGGAACCCAGTAGTCCTTCTTACAATGGATACTTGGTCAGTACTCTTTACCTGGACCTTTTGTGTATTTATCTCATGAACTCCCTGGTCCTGTCATCTAGGTCACTGTTATTCTATTTTACAGATGGTGCTTAGCTTTATTTAATGTCCTACGATTGTGCATTCAGTAAGTGGAAGGCCCAGAGGTCCAAGGTGGTATCCCCAGGGCCTTACACAGCTCACCAAGGATCCAGCCATGGAAGCTGAGTGGGTGCACACCCAGCCTTCCTGCCATCAGGTAGTGGAACCAGGCTGAATCCAGGTTGCAACCACTGCCAATAACACAGTTCTTGGGAAAGCTGCTTATCTTCCAAGCCACATAGGTCAAAATATCCACTGGGTTGGACACAACAAACAACTTGCAGCTGGGACTGTGCTTTACAACATTAAGAATGATGAACTTGAAGATGTTCACATTATGTTGCACCAAATTAAGATGGCCTCTCCTCTTGTTGACATGCTCCAGCAGTGATGATAACCAACTTGGAGCTTGCACTTACATTATAGACTTTGCCAGAGACAATTGTTGGTGTCCTAAGGAAAAGGCTGTCATGTTGGAGATCCATCATCTCTCCCTTCAATTTGTCTTTCGTGATGTCAACCAGAGCAAGTTTGTCTGCCAAATCCTTCATTAAGATTCTGATGGCACAGGCCATGCCAACAGCACCAACTCCAACAACCATGATCTTATTCTGGGGCACTTGTTCCTCCTTAAGAAGATTCACAATCAGCTGATCCTTGAGACTTGCCATCTTGGACTTAGAACCGAAAAGAACCTGGAATGCACATGAGGTGGGTATCAGGGTGCACACTTCTCAGATCCAGACTCAGCAGCAACAGCTCTGACCTATGGCTATATTAATTTTCTTTGCTTTGTTTTGCCTTGCTTTGCCTTGCCTTACCTTGCCTTGCCTTTTCTCCTCTCCTCTCCTCTCCTCTCCTCTCCTCTCCTCTCCTCTCTTCTTCTCTTCTCTTTTCTTTTGCAGTACTGGAGATTGAACTCAGGATCTTGGACTTGCCAGGCAAGAGCTTATTCTACTAAGCTATCTCCCCACCCCTGCTATATCAATTTTATTCTCTAAGCAGTGAATGCATTTCCTTTTCTCTACACTCTAGTCAATCTTTATCATTTATAATTTTTATAAGAGCTGCCCTGGCAGGTGTTAAGTGAGTTAAAAATCTCATTACTGCTTTAACCTACATTTGTGTTAATAACCTTGAGCATTTGTTCTAATATCTATTTTCTACTTGTATATCTTGTTTTTAGAAATCTCCATAATATCCCTGTAGGTCCTTTGCCAACTTTTTAATATATTTTTCTTGCCATTGAGTCAAGTTTCTTACATCCTTCTGATATTAGTACTTCGGATATTATTCCGAAGGGTATTAGTACAGTCAACTCTCTGATCACTGAGTCATGATACTGGACTCCTATGATTTAAAGCAGGGCAGTGTAATTTCACTGATGGTTTTTAGATTCAATTCCTGGTTGTCCTGCTTCAAGGCAGAGCTATCCATGGCAGACGGTGATGGCAGAGGAAAGCATCTTAGTTCATCTTGTTTCAGAAGCAGAGTAGGAGAGCACAGCCAGTAAAGAAAAGGCAAAGGACTGGATACCTCCCGAAGGCCTGGCCTCCTTGGCCCACTTAAGCCCATATAAGTGTGCTTTACCAATCCCCTGGGTGAATTCCACAGCCATGCAACACTCCATCCAAACTACCACACCTTTATATGGCGTATGGTTTGTGGGTTGTCTTTTTGCTTTGTTGATTATGTTCTTTGCCATTCAGAAGATTTTCAGTTTGATGCAATCATATTTGTTTATTCTTATTACTTGTGCATTCAAGCTTATATCTTAAAAAGTCTCCAAGATCAGTGTAATAGGGCTTTGTCTATTATTTTCTTCCAGCTGCTAACTGTAGTTTTGCAGCTTATATTTCAAGATCTAAGTTTATTTTCAATTGTTTTTTTTTATATGTGTAAGAGTCCAATTTTATCCTTCTGCATGTGGATATCCTTTTTTTTTCTCAATAACACTTATTAAAGAATCTATCTTTTATCCCATTGGGTATTCTTGGCACTTTTGTCAAAAAAAAAACATTGGCATTAGATATGTGAGTTTATTTCTGTATTTTCTATCTTGTTTCATTTATCAGCATGTCTGTTGTGCCAGTACACCAGTACTGTGTGGCCATAATTACAATTACTTTTTGATATCTCTTGAAATAAGGGGAAGTATCTAACTTTTGTCTTTGTGCTAAAGAATTTTTGGCTCCGTAGGACCTTTGTAGTTCCATATAAATTTTAGAATTGTTTTGTGAAAATTTATATTGGAATCTATAAAAATTGAATCTATATATCTTCTAGGTAGTATGAGCATTTTTACAAGTCTTTCAATCTGTGAACATGAGACATCTATTTGTTAGTGTTTTCAAATTTGTTCACAAGGACTTCATACTTTTAAGTGTTCTGATATTTTATGTTCTTAATTAAATTTACATGTAATTATTTAGTTTTGTTGCCATTATACTTGAGTTTGTTTACTTTCTTTTATACATAGTTTATTAGTGTATAGAAATGTTAATAATTTCTCTGGGTTGAGTTTTGTATGTCTTTCTTTTGGCAGAACTGGGGATTGAATTTAGGCCCTTGTGCTTGCCAGGCAAGCATTTATTCTACTGAGCTGTCTCCACAGCCCCTTGGTTTGAGTTTTTACACTGATACTTATTCAATTTTTTTCTCAGTTATAGGAGTTTTTCAGTGGACTTTTTAAGTGTTTTCCTTATGTAAGCTCATGTTATCAACAAATACAGCAAATACATCTTTTTCTATTATTTTATTATGCTTTTTGCTTCTTCTTTTTGCCTCTAATAGCTCTGTCTAGGAATGTCTACAAGAAGTCTTGAAAGTGAGCATCCTTGCCTTGTCCCTGATCTTAGAATAAAAATCAGTTTATTTTTCATCAAGAGTGATATTAATATGGGCTTGTTATGCATGGGCTATATTGTGTTGGGGTATAATCCCTCCATACCTATTATTGAGATTTACAATAAAAAGATGTTAATTTTTCTTCATCTATTGTGACAGTAATATATTTTTTCTACTTAATTTTTACTATGGTGCATCATATTTATCTATTTACATATGTTGAACTTTCTTTTATCCCAGAAATAAATTTCACTTAATCATGGCTAATGATTCTTTTTAAGATATTTTTCAGTAAGCTTTGCTCATATTTTCTGATATTTTCTGGAGCTGTTTTTACTCATATGTCATATAAGATGGAGAAAATCTGAATTGTCTATATCGATACATACATTATCATTATTTTACTTTTTTGGAAGAAAGTTCTAATGGTTGGTTGGAGATTGCACTGAGAGCTGGAGCTTCCCATTGGTGAGACTGATATCAGCCCAAGGTCCTGATGGCCAGAGATAAGATAGGTAGCCTGGACCTCATAAATTATTCCCAAAAGAAATGCTTTCACCAGGTAAATGCCTACGGCTCTGGTCTCAGGTTGATTGCAGCTGGGTGAAAGATGTGCCCACATGTACATTTCTGCACCTAAGGATTAAAATCAGCTCTGGCTTTGTTTATTCTGCTCTTCAGGAATCCTTGACCAAAGGCACACATGCTGACAGATTCTGAAATGTACAATTTAGGAATTGTTTTTTCTAAATATGTGCTAACCTTTTTATCATAGAGTTATGGAAAGTAGTGGTTTCTAGAGAGGACTATAGAGCAGAATTTTCATTGTAGTAAATAGATGGTTTTCTAAGTCCTGTTCCCTGAAATTCTGACTGAGACATCTTGAGAGAGGATGAGGGTTATGTTCATTGTGAACTATCTTGACAGCTGGGTTCTCTATAGTGTGCTGATTAAACCTCTGCTCTCACCATTAGCTTCTAACTATTTTAACCTGAGGTGTAGCTGCTTCCAGAACTGTGAGTGCTGGGCTACTGATATATGGACGTGAAAGAGCTCAGCTTGAAGCAGGAGACAGCAGAAGACTTTGAACCTGGGCTTCCCTAACCTCTGTGCTGAGGGCACTCAGTCCTTGCGAAAGGTGAACCCCAGGACTGGAGGAATGCGAGTCCCCAAATCTGTCCTCAGTGTGTAAAGCTACTAGTGCTTGCTCGGGGGTCTAGAGTCATGTCAATGGAAACCGAAGATTCGTGGATTAGAGGGTCACCTCAGGAATCTATAGATCAGTGGAGCACTATAAGGGAAACTGAGGAGCTATGAAGTGGATTTGTCCAAGGTCAGTGAGCGTCAGTGGCAGAACCTAAACATGAGTTTAAGCCACTTGAATCTTAGATCAGGGCTCGCTCCTCTATTGCTTGTGGCTGCCATGGGGACCAGGGAAGCTATTCCTGCCTCAGCATCTGTAGGAAGGGACACAAAACATTGGATTAGAGTGACTGCTGCATATTAAAAATCAACCCTTTGTCTGTCTTTGAACAGATCCTCTGCTTGTGCTCCTGTTATTACGACAGAAACTTCCCAGGAGAGAAATGGGAGGAAAATGGGAAGGATTCAAGGAAGCTCTATATTGGGGACCTTTTTTTTTTTTTTTTTTTCTCTTTTTAAATTTCAGGTTAATATGAACCTGCTCATTTCCCCTGCATCCTCAGTGAATACTAAACGCAACTGATTTATGTCACTTTCTCTAACTGGCGTTCTAATGGGTCCACAAGAGGAAAATAAAATATTTAATAAAATAAAATGTGACAAACGAACTCTTTGAGTGAAGCAAGCTGCATCACTGAGAGTTGCAGATGCAGCAGAAGGAGAAAGGGGATCTGGAATACTGGAGAGAGGCCAAGGTGAAGACTGTGATAGGTTTTGAAAATTTAAAAAATATTTTAAATTGGTGAGATTTGACCATATTATACATATGGTCAAAAGCTGATGTATCCATGTACACACTGCATCTTCACTTGCCATTCTTTTGTCATTTCTCGTTTGCTGCAGTGGGAGCAGGGTTCCCTATTATGTAAATAAGGGAAGGAGACAGATGGTGCCACAAAGCAATGAATTCATTTGGGGGGAGGGCTTTAATTATGGATGGGTGGGCCCGCCTGGGTTTTGGGTTCAGCAAACGTCCCAAACGTTATGGGATTGGCAAAACCCCAGATGCAGTTTTCCAGGCACGTTTAAAAATCCTATCATATTTGCAGGGGAATTGAAGTTGGGAATTGAACTCGCTCATTATTAAATTCCTCAAGTTGCTGGCCCTGATTACTAGTTAGCCTTCAAAATTGTGGAGGAATTTGAACAATGTTTGAAGGAATTGGTCTACAATTTTTAAGACTAAAAAACTTCATAGGGATTACTGACAGTTTGAATGATCTTTTTTAGTGCTTATTGAAAATATTGGAGAACCAAAATCTTGCAAAATTAAAATTAAAATTATTCATAATTCCAGTAGATACTTGCTCTGTATTTGTGGGACATCAAATTTTAGTATACTCTTCTTATACAATAGAAATCTCACTATTATCTGTAATTTTATATCTTGTTCAGTCACTTAATGCTATATTAGAATCATTTATCGCAATCACTATTCTTAATATTCATAAAATGTTTCACTGAATGTATGATGCATTCACTTAAAAATTTAAAATATGTAGTTTAGTGGGCATTTGTTCACAAAGAGTAGTGTTAACTAGCTCCTCCGACAGCCTATTTCATTTATACCCTTGGTTGATATAATTTGCTTGGTAAAACAAATGAACAGAATAATCGGAAATGGCTATGGGGACTTTAGAGGTGCTATTTAAGGTCAATAACAAATGAGTGTGTCATATGATAAGTTCACAAAGCCAGAAGTTCAAGGAAAACACAAGACAGGCTGAGATGAGGGCAGAGCACATACAAAGGACTTAGAGCTGTGGATACTATTACAATACAAAGCCAAACACAAGTTAGGTAAGAACTTGAGAAAAGAGAGTAGACCATTAGCATTTGTGAACTTAGTATCCTTGGATCCAGCTATTCACAAGAGATCTTGTAAGGCCAGAATATGGGATGATTTATCATTTTGCTGCAATAGCATTTTGAATCACTTGAGCTCATGAGGCTTGCATTTTGACCAGAGCTACTCAGGCTGTGAACTGAGCCAACAGGCAGCTTTTGTTTGTACTTCCCCTCACTCCTTGATGAGAACTTATTCTCCTAATGTGATAATTTGTGTTTCTTTGTTAAACAAACAAACAAATGAACAAATAAACAGCCTAGACAGAGGAAGAATATCAACTGTGAGGGCTGGTGCTGAAAGGGAATAGAAAATAAGAAGCCTAAGTGATACCCTCTTGCCAGAAGGCCAAACCCTTGGATTCATTAAGGAGTGGAATGTCACACTTGCCAGTACTCTGCTTCTGTGACATAAGTGAGTCCACCAGATGTCCTGTAAAGCACTAAGAAAAAAATGCGTGTGCATACTGCTCGGCACTTGAGGCCCCACACTGCTCCACACAAATACAACTGCTAGAAAGGAAATTATTAAAGTACAATTAGATGTTTTGATTTTTCATTACTGTTTCTGGGAAAAATTATGTTAGAATGATATTTATGAACGTGTTGATTCACTAAGACCTTGGACATGTCGAGAGTTTATCTTAAGTAAGTCTTTT
Organism: Octodon degus; assembly: GCF_000260255.1. Taxonomy (NCBI): domain Eukaryota; kingdom Metazoa; phylum Chordata; class Mammalia; order Rodentia; family Octodontidae; genus Octodon; species Octodon degus. The sequence continues at coordinate 5,959,010 of NW_004524670.1, forward strand.
CCAGGGAGATGTTGCAGTGAGTCAATTTCAATGCTGATAAACTCTGAGTTGCCTATAAATTCCATGGAAATGAGGTGGGATGAGAACAGTGTGTTGAGGAGATAGCAATAACCTTATGATCCAGAATGTAGACCAATGATTCATGTCTCAGATGGGTGAAAAGAAAGCAGTCTGTATCTGAACACTGAGTGTACCTGTGACTAATAGTGTGACCAGAAGAAGCCCATCAGAAGCCAACCGTGCAAATTTGCTTCTGGCTTGGGGTTGTATATTCACAAACAGATCTTCCCTAAATAAAATCATGTTGAGGTTGATATCAAAAGCAATAAAATGGAAACTACTGCCATAGAATAAATATACATCACCTTGGTCGATCCTGGGTTAGACTGTGTAGGAGGCAAAATTGGCCTTTGAAATATCCCTACTGAGATGATTCAAATAGACTCTGGTTGACATTCCAATTCATACCTTCCAATTTATTCTGCCTCCTTTGCATCGTTCCTCTCAGCCTCAGTTGTTCTCATCTACAAATTACAAGTTGTACAGTAGACCTTGCAAAATACATGATGAGCTAATGCTTTACATTTTTTTTTAAATCTACATACTCCCAAATTCAGAGGAGAAAGTCATGTTCCTCTGGTCCAGAAAGTTAGCCAGAAAACAACCTGAAGCCAACACCTATCTGCTGTTTGTTATGAAGCTTCATGTGCAGAGAAGACCACAAATTACCTGTTCCCAGCATTCCCTCTAGCCTGGTCCTCATCTTTGGCCTCACTAAATTCTTTCCATCACTGGAGTGTGTTCTAATCTCCATGTAAGTCAAGGCTTTGGCTTCTGTGCCCTACCATGGAAACTCACCACCACCACTTCCCAGCCTGTGATTTACTTAGAGCTTTCTCAGTCTTCAGGAATCAGCTCAGATTGTGCTTACTTTTTCTCCATAAGGTTCTTTAGACACTCTGGGGCTTCTCTTCAGTGTATTCAGCCAGGCTTTGTGACCAAATCATATGCTTTCATTCTTGGAGTCTAAATTTTTAGGGGTTAAGGGCCATTTTGACTTCTGCCCATCATTGGAACACCGACCACCACTTTCCACAACCACAGCACTCAGTAAATATTTAGAAATTAAGCATAAAAATTACTGTAATTTTTATCCTCCGTCATAATTTACCTACTGAATTTTTTTTTTTTTGAAGTAGAACACACTGTCTAAAATTGTCATCACCAAATCAAGTGGTCCCTCCAGGAATTGTGTCATCCTTAGTTTTCCCTGAAACTGACTCCCTGAAGTAAATACATCCCTCAACTTGAGAACAGGGAAACGGCAACATGATGCCTGTTAAAGTTGTCCTTGTTGTTCATTTGCTTTCTTCTGTTCCAGGATTAGGGAGAGTGACTGGCCATGATACACAACCCATGTGACCAATGAAGAAAGGATCGTCCAGGAGAGTTATTTCATTCTCTTGTGGAAACCATTTTATGTCACCTTTAAAGAACAGTCCTTCCTGCATCTGTATGGAAAGAGAGGTGCGGTAGTTGGCATAGATTCATTTCATCAATAGGCACATAGAGATGAGTTTTTCTCAAAAGAAGTTTTTATTCAGGTAGAGTTGAAAACTGGACACTTCTTTATTTCATTTCTATAGATTATGAAAATTATAGTTTGGAAGGCATTAAAGTCATGTTGTGAAGGAATGCCCATAGTTCATTTATGATATTTTTTCTCTTTGCATATAAATATTTAAATCCCTGGAAAACTATGCAGATTATTTTTCCAGGGTTAGCTTTTTTGTTTTATTTTCTGTCCTCTATCTGCTCTGAAAAAATGGAAAGTAATTCCTTCATGCTAGGAGCCAATTTTTGACTTCCACTGGAACTTTGTAATGAAGAATTTTTCTTAAAGATAAGGGATTGGATAGAAAATGTACAATATAATAAACAAATGTTCATTGAGCCTCTTCTATCTTTCAAATTACTTTCAAAATGTTATGAGAACCAATCTTTCTGAGATCAGACTTTAAGTCTATTAAGGATATTTTATTGTAAATATTATGAACATGGTCTTTGGATTAGATTATCTCAGTTCAAACCTGGTGTACTGGCTCATTTTATTTAACTTTTTGATGCCTCCATTTCATCATCTGTAAAATGGAATTAAAGTAGAACTCACTTTATAGAGTGTAAAAAGGCATCACATTCAAACTAAACCATTAGTTCTGTACTGAGATCTTTGTTCACTCCAAGTAAAAATCTTTTCTAACCTACTTATCTAATTCTATTCAGTCCCTCATGTCTTCCTTAATTCAGTACCTTTAAAATACTTTTTTATATATTACTATAGGAAACATTTACAAATTTGATATTTTTATTTCTCTGAATATTTTTCTTAACTTAGTAAAGAAAAAATGTCTCTTTTTTATATCAAGCATTCTCTCAATTAAATTATATGAAGTTATTACACTGACCATTTTAAAGACCTAGTAAAATGAAACATTTTAATTATTCATTTAAAAAATTGATGATGTTCTATGAAATGTGGCCCCTGATAGAAGCAGTTTACATAGAATGGAAAAACCAGTCATGTAAATAATCAAGAAGTTAGATGCAATTAATACTACCATATGAAAGGATATAGATGTGTTAGGACCCTTGGAAAGAATTTCTGAGGACAATGGAGGCTGAGTGCTTTTAAAGGACCCACTGTGGTTTTGAAGGTCAAGGAAGGTAATTTGCAATCAGGCCTAAAGGATAAAAGATCAACATTGTGCTTGAGAAATATAAGCGACTGGCTGAAAAGGAGAAAGTCGCAGATAGAGAAGCAGAAACTAAATCATAAAACTAGGAAGTTAGGCTTTTACACTGAGAATCCTAAGCAACTGTTGAAAGATTTTAGTTAAGGAAAATACACATAAATTTTTTTTACAGTTTCTAAAGCCCAGGCTAGTGATAGTTTGAAGAAAAATAACAAAAGCAGAGACAGTTGTATTATATAATCCACAGTGTGTTGAGAGAGTCAGGGCAATCAGAACGAAAGGGTCAGGTATCAGGTAGGATCTATAAACTGTGCTTTCTTCTCTCACATGAGGGAAAACATGTAACTCTTTTTTACTTGAGACAGGGTCTCACTATATAGGTCAATTCGGTCTTGAACACACTTTGTAGCCCAGGCTGGCTTTGAACTTACAGTGATCCTCCTGCCTCATCCTCCTCAGTGTGGGGATTAGAGATGTGTGCCACCAGGTACTGCCAGAAACAGTCTACTTTTGGTAGGCTCATTCTTTATCTATGCCATTGCTCCTAAATCTCCCCTCAAAAGATGAAAGGGGACAATTATTTAAAAGCATTTCCTAGCTCTTAAGTGCTGTCCCAATTATTCTAGTATAGTTATAGCATTGTGAGACTGGTGTCTGCTCTAACCATTTCTAGCTCTAAAACTCTTGAGACACACTTGGGAATACATTTTTCTCTCTGCAATGATTGAACATACATTGATCTCTGGTCTTTCACATTTCACTGAATAGCAATATTTATGACCAACATTATTCTTGTTGTTTATCATGAGGCATCTCCATGCCTCACAAGATTCATTTGAGGTCTGCATCATACATGGCAGCTCTGCCGTGCTGGGGGCACATGTCAGAATTGTTCTCCCTTGCTCCTTTTCATTAGAGTGCGGCTGTGTGTCTTGTCCTAGCCAATGGGCTTGAGTAGAAGTGACATATATCATTTCAAACTTGAATCACATCACTGCTGTTGTTACGTGCTCTACAACTCTCTCCTCAACCAGGTTTTCCCATTAGCCTCATTCCTGAAGATAGTGATGAGGGCTTGTTTTGTGAGTAATCATCCTTTGTTATTATAATACAGAGTTTCTCAGTCTGAGTGCCTGTGACCTGTGGGGCTGCTAATGTTTTCTTGGATTGGTGGCAGAACTCTCTAGTACATTATAAGACGTTCACTGGGAATCTTTGTCTATTCACTTATTTCCCCTAGTCCTCCATTTCCCAGTTGTGACTTCTCACATTGCTACCAGACATTTCCTATGAAGGAAAACTGCTCTGGGTTGAGAAACAACTATTTTATGCCACTGAAATTTTTTGTTAATTGCTACAGCATAACGTAACTGGATTGGTGCATTCCTCAATTCCTTGCTCTTGTTTTTCACTCCTTTCCTTGTAAAGTTAATTTTCCATATACATTTTTGATATATCAACATTCCATTTTAGATTGTGATGATTTTTACCATTTTATGTGTCTAACACTAATGTTCAATTCAATGCCGTTAGAAATTGTTCTTTCATAGTTGCTGCTCAACAGACACAAAGTGGTCACTGATGATACAAGTGTCCCTTGGGAACAATTGTCATTAAAAATACAAAGCTTTTGAAATTTATCCTAGTTTGGTTTGATGACATTTCCCAGGGTCCTACCACAAACTGGTTCATTTTGGTTTAATTGAGGATATACATAAAACAGCAGGAAGAGGGCTATTGTTCTCAGTGGGTTTGAACACCAGTTGGGAAGGTGGTATGTATTCATAAGAAAATATAAATGGTATTATCTGTAAATCCACTCACTGTCTATGTAAAATGCTTAGAATGGATTCTTGGGTCATTGTAGTCAGTAAATGTGGACATATTTATTAACATTTAAAGTATAATGTTGAAATTTCTCATCTGTATTGCTTCCTGTGTTCCTTATTTGAAAATAAGGCCCATATGTGGGACTTTGAATTTCTAATCCTTTGTATGAGGAAGATATCCATAGAACTTGGATGGCTGCTCAGGAGGCTGAGGCAGAAAGATTGCAAGTTCAAAGTTATCTTGGGCAAGTTAGCAAAACTGTGGTTTGAAATGAAAAGCTCAGGGGAGAAGCTGAAATTCTGTGATAGAGTCTTGCCTGTCATGTGCAAGACCCTAGATTTAATCCCTAGTCCTTCAGAGAACAAAACTTGAATCAATGAATATGAGCTAAAGAACCAGCAAATGTATCTATAGAAATGATTGGCACTAGGCAACTGAAAGTGACTCGACAAAATAAGAAAACAACTGCCTTGACTTAATCATAACAGGAAAACAGAGTAAGCTTATTTGTAGCAGTATGGAATTTCTTGGGTTAGACAATCCAACTATACAATCTCACCCTTGTTTTCTGGTCATCAAGAAGCACAGAGGTTGAGATGCACTATTATATTGTTTAAATTTTCTTCGTGCCTGGTATAATATCCTAGCTTGGTATGTCCTATACTAACTTCTTACCATACTTGAGACAAAGATAAAGTGATTTAGGGGAACTTCTCAAATGGCTTATTCAAAAGGGAGAAGGAGATTGTATAGAGAAAAAAACCTGATGAATGAGGAAAAACTGGAAATGAATTCCAAAAGACTGACAAAAATCACTTGAGCCTGGGAAGAAAAACGGAAATGGAATCCTAATCCCTGTAGCCATTTGTGGTGGACTGACAACTGGTAGACAACCTGTAACGCCAAGGTGAACTGACAGCATGGTGCTGGGTGTGGGAGACAACCAGAGGATTGTTGCTGGCACCGTAAGAGACAGAGCTGGGGAGGGAGAAATTTAAAAGCAGTGAGGAGCTGTTGGTTTTCCTGGAGGAGCTTGCCATGCTGGCTTTCCTGATGAGCTAGGCTGTTCTCATCATCGAAGGAGATAGAGACCTTACTGTTGCTTAGAATGGCTATGATTGACATTGGGGAGCTCTTCCTCACTTTCAGCATCACTTCCTGGCTCCAGAGTGAAAGATGGTACACTGCTCTGTCTCCTGGAGGGGCTTGTTGGCTTTCCCGATAGAACTCGGCTGTTCTCATTGTTGGAGGAGCTCGGGACCTCACTGTTGATGAGGATACCTATGGCACTTTTCAAGAGATCTCTGGTTCTTACTTTGACATAGGTTCCTGGCTCCAGTGCACATCTCTCAACTTGCCAGCACAGATCCTTCAACTTGCTGGCACAGACTATCTAGTTTCCACTGCTGACCTTTGGTTCTTCCCAGTTCAGATCCCTAAAATAGGCCTGCATGAGACTTGTCGTGGGCTTTTGGCCTCCAGTTGGACTTCTGGGAGGCACTGTCATAGGTTCTTGGTCTTCAGTTGGACTTATGCAGGACACTGGCATGAGATCCAGGCCCTCAACTGATTTTTGGGGTCTTCAGTGTGTGGACAAAATTCCTGCACTGCCTTTGTATATGACTCTTATAAAATAAGAGTGGCTATAATAAAATAATCTTATAAGCTATGTGTCCTGTGTTGTTCTCTTTGCAAAACCCCTGAGTATAACATTTCAATATGTAACAGGTTTTGGCCACAAGAAAGCAATCCTTTTTAACAAAGTCTTTCTTAATACTTGATAGAAAATGAGAAACGTTCACAACTATGAGGAAGATCAAGAGAATTTCAAAAGAAAGGTTGGATTTGGGTGGTTTGGTAACAGCCTGTGGTTTCCTTTGGACTTGATGTGGTCAATCAAGTGATAGGTCATGGTTAAAAAATGCTTGGCAAAGTGCCTGAGATGCATCTTACACCCGTGACCATCTTTCCCTTGAGCTGCCTCATGTGATTGCCAGTGGCTTCCTATCTCTGGCTTAGAATAGATGACCGGCTCACATCAATATTGCAAGGTTCTGATGGATCCAGGGTAGAATATGTGGGACAAGAATAGGTACTTTTAGCTCAGTTTAAAGAAGATTTTTCTAAAAGAAAAGGTGCTTTGAAAACTGAACAAGCTGCCTGATGTGAGGTTCCTTCTGTTACTTGCTTTAGCAGACCATGGACAAATATCCACTTGGATGGATTGCTGCGCTCAGGAGCTGAACTATATTATTCGTTCCAATTCAGCATTCTTATTGCTTTAGTCCTGTCTTCCACCCAGCGTAGGAATTTTCTCCATAATATCTCAGGAAAATGGGGCCTTCTAGGTTTCAATTCCTTGGGTTTCAAACAACTTTCTGGGAGACAATAGAGGAAAGGATTTCCCGAGTGCAGATGGAAGAACCTCATCTAATCAGAACATCAGTAGAAAGAATATTCTCCAGATTAAACTCATTGGGAAAATGCCAGATTCTAGCACTTAATGTTTCTGTTTTATCTTTTTTCAAAGATACATAATTTTTTGTCTATTGATGTTGTTAATATTTATTTAACACCCTGTAACTTGACAATTTTTTTCACATATTAAAGGTTTCTCTTAGATTTCAGTAAAACTGTACCACTTTTCAATTTTGAATGTGAAGACCAAAAATAGTAGATGCTGAAACTTGATATTCTACTTATATGCTGGGACTATGCAAAGGAGTTAAATGTTTTACTTCTAAATTCACATATTCCTGAATTAAATAATCATTATTCTCATTTTATTTGAAGGAAGCAGAATAGAAACATAGACAAGAAGTTAGGCAGCAGGTATTTGACTGGGCCACCATCAGCAAAACAGAAGGTCAAATAATGAGGTGGAAGAGTGTGAGAAATATTGACGGCTCATTCATCATTCAACAACCAAGAGTGAAAGGCTGTAATTGAAATAAAACACCAAATGTTGAGTTACATGCTATTGCTCTCTTCATCATAAAAAGGACAAATAGTAACTTTGAGACATTATAGCAATTAGCCAATAGCACATAGAAAATAAGCAGTGAAGTTGAGATTTAGAACAAAAATCCCTCGTAACCAAAAAAATGCTCTAAGCTATAGTGCTAACTGTCTTCTTCCCTAAAATCCACTTTCGGTAAAATAAAGGAGTTGAGTCCAAAATTTTTGTTTCATTTCTACCGATATTTCTTTTTTTGTTTCTATTCCTCGAGGAGCTTATGTTCTGTGCTGATCATTTTGTTGACGTCTTTTGGCCCAGGGATCTAAGCAATCATTTTCGAGTGTCCTTAATGCAATCCCCACATTAGCCTTGCAAGAAAGGTCTGCAGAGATTAAGGATTGAAGAAAAACCCCACATTGACTAAGTCACAAAGTCTGAATTTGGAACAGTCCTGTACTGCAACTGAAAGCTGCTTTGTTTTTTCCAAATTCTCTAAGCTTAACTAAAAGTTCAGCTCAATAAGTTTTTATTCTCATCATATTTCATTGATCCTCTGCCTACAAAAAATACTTCCACATTTTCCCATGCCATCAAAAGCCAGATTTTCAAAAGATAGTAAACTTCAATTTTACAACAACGTTTTTGGCCATTGTCTACATTTCATATCAGAAACTTCTATTCTTTTCCCACCCCTTCCCCTCATAGGAAAGAGGCCATGAGTCTTCATTGTAAAGTGGACCTTCCTGCTGGGTTAGATGCCATTGAGTACAAAGCGAAGAACCCTGGCGCCAGGACCACTGACTTGGGGTCCAGGCTTAACTGCTGCTTTCTGGGAGATACCAAGCCACTTTCTTTTTTTCTTTTTTACCAGGACACTATCTACATAGGGCATTTTTTGATGTTTTTACTGTTTTCTTTCGTAAGAGAATTCACCTTAAAGTAATTGAAATAAAACACCAAATGTTGAGTTACATGCTATTGCAAATAAAGGAGTTGACTCCAAAATTTTGTTTCATTTCTACCGATATTTCTTTTTAAGCAAAATGATGTAAGGAACCTAAGTTCATAAAAAGAAAAGGCACATACTCTTCAGTATATTTTGAGCTCAAATGTGTATTTAGTTTATACACATTAAGTATATATTTGTTTAATGTATGCACATTATCATAAAGCCAACTGAACTGTTTCAAGATTAGTGTCAGCAAATCTAATTTTGAAATTGGAGGTTATAGATAATAATTGGTATCTGAATCCAATTATTCCAGTGATTTGTTTTGGTTTCACGGCAAAAGCCTTGATTCCCATAAGGAATTTTTTTTTTTTAGAAAAGGATAAAAGGTTTTCAGAGGCTTAAGCTTACTTTTCTAATAGCAATAGAAAAGACAAAATAAAATATTATTTTTAATTCAAGATTGATATACTAACATCAATAACTGCTCACTTTTATTACTTGGTCAGTGTTTTATTTGGGGTGTGTTAATGAGCTGGCTCTTTTCTAACAAGTTGGAATGTCTTTGGCAGGAAATTCTCTTCAAATATGTCTGATAACAATATAAGCTTTCTCCACGATTTCATATAAAAAGAACTCCGAGATGCCTTAGCACCCCTGTCTGTTATTTTTCAAGTCCTTAAAAAAATCTACTTTGTTTTCTATTCACTAGAAATCTCAGGTTTTGCTTTCTTTGCTGGCACCTTATTTGCAATTATAAGCAGGAAAATATCACAATTGTGAAAAGCTCTTATATTTTTGTTAGCTACTTAATAAATGGAATCTCTTCACTGATATACACACTTTTTTCTCCTTTAAGATCTTTAAAATATTTCTACTAGCACCTTGCCTTCTGTTTATCATCAAATCTTTTTGTAAAAAAACACAAAAGGCCACTCTAAAACCTATTACCAATGTAATTACCAACAACTGTGAATGCTTGCACTTTTTTTTTTTTTTTTTTTTGGTGCAGAACCGGGAGTTGAACTCAGGCCCTTGCAATTGCCAGGGAAGCGCTTATTCTACTGAGCCATCCCTGAACGCTTACACTCTTAAGGGTACATCTTTAACAATTTCTCATTTTTAGGCCTTGATCTGATTAGCAAAACATTCACATGTTTGCAGCAAGTTAGCATCCACTGTTTAACTATATGATATCATTAAATAATCTTTGGATCACTTGAACACATTGTGATGCTATTTCACGTGATGCACATTACTTGTTTCCCTCGACATTATTTTCACTTTGTATGGACGGATGTTATTTCACATAAGTTAGTTTAAGATAAACTATCTTCTTTGTTTTATTTTCATGAACCCAACATAGAAAAATAAGAAACGTGGTTGACAGCCACAGTATTACTAGTGAAGTCATTAAAAACTTCATGAACTGGTTGCTTTCATTAATCTATTGTGTACTTTGAATGTTAAAAATTTCATTCCTCTTGAGCTATATCATGAGAAAATGGTACTGAGTATATATGTGCATATACATATTCACACACATGTATAATTACCTTCTTACACATGTATTGGATTTTTGAAAGTACCAGATTTTAAATCTTTCTCTCCATTGAACCTGATTCTGTCTGTCAGAGTAGGTCCTGCGTGTCCAAAGTACTACCAACATTTCATTTAATTTGACAACATTAAAACTATTCAATTAATACTGAAAAAAAGGAAGCTGAAAGAGTCTTATTGATGGTTTGTATTTTTTATTTTGTTTTTACTAATCTTCCTGAGATTGTAATGCCATTATAAAATATTTGGTTGCATGAAACACATTGTAGATTTAGATTAAATTTATAATTATAAACATGGGTTCCTCCAGGGTTTTCATCTGCCATTATCATTCACTTACTCTGAGTGAATTTGTGTAAGATCATAAGCAATTGCATTCACTCCTTGCGTCATTTTCAGTGGACTGACATGAGTAGGTACATCAAAGGATGAGAATGTATCATATTTAATTTATCTTTGTAATTTGCTTTCCCTCTTTTCTCTCCAGCTCTTTTATGAGTTTGTTTTTCTAGGGTATTTTTACATTTTTTGAAAAATAGAACACATGAGTTAAAAAACAGAAAGAAACAAGAATAACTCAATGTAAGCAAAAATATTTTATCGTTAGTAAATTATCGACAAAACATCAACAGAAATATTCAGATTGAAATTTAGCACCAAAGTGTTCTATAGAATGATGCCATTTGACTCTAAACATTTCCACTCACTTCTTCTTGCGTTGTTAACTCCTAAGTGAGGCTGAGAGCCTGAGCTGAAGTAGCGGTGGCTGATCCCGTGTCATGTTTGCATGCAAGTGGCTTGGCATTTTTAAGTGTGGGCAAACTCAGCCTTAAATTTGTACTTACAAGCTAAAAATAGTTATACTTTTCCTGCCCAGGGATGCATGCATCATAATATCATATATATATATATATATATATATATATATATATATCCATAACCACAATGGATTGAAGTTTGGCTTTGTTTAGTTTTTTTTGGTAGCACTGAAAATGTTGTTAAAATAAGCCTATTATACACTGAAATATGTAGTTTTGGGCATTTGTACTAAATTTCAGGACCTCTACTAAATAGAATTTGAGAAATACAGCATCAGATAATTGCTAAGTATCCTGCCTATTATATTTGTGGCTATTGTACTATAGCCATACCACTTTTTCTTTTCTCTTTAGTTTCTGCTTATCTCTTTATTCTCCTTTTACCTGCAGTCTCTTCTCTCCTTCCTCTAGTCTGCAGAGAACATACACACTTCAAATGGGGCAAGTGTGACTGAGAAGCTTAATACTTAACTTCAATCATAATTAAATTTAATTAGCCACATGTGGCTAGTAACTAACCTATTAGTCTAAATATAAATATATGTGGTTTATAAATTAATGAGATAAAACAATCAAAAGGAGAAGAAATTTTAAAGGCCAGTAAATATATGAAACAAAAATCCCAAGCTCACTAGCCATGAATATCAAATTGGCTAAATTAATTATGGCTCATCTTGCATACATGATAAAATATCAGAAAGCCAATAAAAATACAGTAGAGGTCAATATGTGCTAGACATGCATATACATATGCAAACTAGATTATTATCAATGATACTATTTGTAAAACTATATGTGCAAAAAGTCCCATTTATATTTGTTAAAACAAAAGAATTAAAAACAGAAAAAAAAATAATATGTGCAGAAATTTTGAATCAAGTTTATAAGTATGGGCTTTAGAAACAAATTCGAGATTGAACTTTATCTCTGACACTTGCTATGTGCCTAGGAATTAATCAATCTGTGAATAATTCTCTTCATTTGTGAAATGGGGTAAAAATAATGCCCATTTTTTTTAGGGTTGTTAAAAGGTGAAATGAAGGCCTCGGAAGATAGCTCAAGTGCATAAGCCCAAGGTCCTGAATTCAATCCCCAGTACCAGAAAAAAAAATATTGGGCCGGCCAAATAGCTCAGTGGATTAAAGTGCCTGCAAGCAGGAACAGGGACCAGGGTTCGATCCCTTGGCCTGCCTGCTGGCCCCGGTCCCCGCCCCCAACCCCGGGGTGCACTGAGATAACAATTGAGACTGGGCATACTGGGGCCTGCCTGAAATTGGATGTAAACAGGTGGATCACTGTGAGTCAGATCTAGCAGTGAGACCTTGAGCACCCTGTAGACCCTTCCCTAAAAACCATACAAAATAAATAAATAAATAAATAAATAAATAGTGAAATGAGAATATAGGAAAAACCTTTGGCACATTGCATGGCACATAGGTACCGAGTAAGTTATTATTTACATTATTGGCATTAATATATACTATATATTTCTATGTACTTAAATAGGCATAAATGTAGAGGTACCCAGAAGAATATACATCAAATTGTTAATATTTCCCATATTGCAAAAAGTTCTAGTCAATAATATCAATCTGATAATTGTCATTGGATTTACACTTTAAATGTATTTCTCAGGGACCATTGCTTGCATTTTAGGACTTTCAGTGTCTTTTGTAATGCAACTACTTTTAATTTTTTCAATTAAATTATACTAGTTATTTTTCTTTTCTGCCTGTCCTACTGGGTTCACTTAGTTAGAAAAGTTGCCTGAAGAAAAAAGTTGAAAGAATGAGACGATCAGTTTACACTCAGAGCTCAGGTCTGAGGTGGTGCTCGGCTGCAGCTAGGAGCTTATGGCCAGTCACTGAGGCCCTTGTTCCTCCTCTCACCAGCAGGGTCCCTTCTGCTCCTGCCACTCCCATCATGTTACTGATGATTGCCCAAGTGTTGGTCTTAAAGGAAAGAGTTACTTCGTCTCTTGCCCATCTAGGAACTGAAAATGTCAAAGATGGAGCAAAAGAAGATGATATATGAGGTTTATCTTAAACCAGTCCTTCTCTCATTCATATTCTTTCTTTTTCTTTCTTTCTTTCTTTCTTTCTTTCTTTCTTTCTTTCTTTCTTTCTTTCTCTCTTTCTTTCTCTTTCTTTTTTTTTTCAGTACTGGGGATTGACCTCAGGACTCTCTGCTTGCCAGGCAGGTGCTTATTCTACAGAGCTATGTCCCCGACCCTTCGTATTCTTGCCTGACTCTACTCTTTAGACACCTTAATTTGTGATCCAAGGATCTGTGTATCCATTTCTGTACCCATATCATATTTTTAAAATTATTTTGGCATTATAGGATATATTCTATGTAATGGATAACTGGTTTAAATATGGACTTTATTTATTTATTTATTTATTTATTTATTTATTTATTTAGTATTTAAGGGAAGGGTCTACAGGTGTTCAGGGTCTCACTACTAGATTGGACTCATAGTGATTCTTCCGTTTATAGCCTCCCAAGTGCTGGAATGACAGGCAAGCACCTCCACACCCAGTCTCAATTGTCTCAATGTGCCCCGGGGCTGGGGCCTTCAGGACAGGCCTGGGGGTCTAGCCCCAGAGGCCTGTGCCTGCTTGCAAGTGCTTTAATCCACTGAGTTATTTGACCAGCCCATGGGCTTGTTTTTTTTTTTTTAATTTTAATTTTTTTCCTTATCATTCTTTAAAAATTTATTTTAAAGAGAGTATAATAATTGATAAGATATTAGACACGGCACACATTTAGAAGACCAAGTTGAGAGATATTCAATCATGGGTTTTGTATTACACATTGCTGTCCTCCATGTGGCTGCTCAGACTGCAGATATCAGCATACAGAATTAGTTAAGGTGAAATTCCAAATGTTAACTGCTATTTTCAAAATACTAATGAAAATTATTAGTATAATCATCTCAGCCATCCTGTATATACACTTGCATATTTCTCCCCCTCCTTTCTTTTTTTCTCTTTTCTCCTTTCTCTCATCTTCTTTGTTTCATTCTTAAATTCTGGTTTGTTTGCTTGTTTTTCCATTTCACCATATCTATTATACCTTTCAGGTTTTATTTACTCTTTCAGGTTCTTACACTAGCGATATGATACGATTTAAACACTTTTACCAACTCACTTAAGAACTATGCACTTGAAGTCCCATTTAAAGAATGATAGCAACATTCGTCGATAGTTTATTACTTGTTAGACCACATAATAAACATGTAAGTAGCTGCTGATGAGGAACCTAAATCACAGAAAATTTAAACAATTCAGTGAAGCTGAAATAGACAATGATAGTGGGATCAGAATTTGAACTCTGGTGGTGAAAACCCCAGAACTCAGCCCAAACTCTAGAGATAATAATAATAATTATTATCATTGGTATTATTATTATTTTATGTATTTGGTACAGGATCTCCCTACACAGCTCAGACTTGTAGTGATCCTCCTGTTTTCAGCCTCCCCAGTTCTGGGATTATAGGCATGTGCCACTATGTCAAGTCTTGGTGGCTGGCTCAGTGTGCCCTGGGGGATGACCGAAATGGCACTTGGTGCTGGGGTCAAACCCCGGTCCTTGTGCTTGGCTAAGTGGTCAGTTAGTCTGCTGAGCTAATTAATTAATTAAAATAATTATTTTTAAGGAGGAAAAATATGAAAAGCTCTTAAATAATGAATAATAGTCTTTTAGGTTTAATAATTGTTATTTTCCTAAATCTTCTATTTTCTAAATTTTCTAATTTATTGGTTTCACTGGCTCCTAAACCTCTTTTTCTGTCCCTTTCATTATTTATAAGACTATTCATGAGAATCTTGCTTTTTTCTTTTATGACCCTACTGGACAAAAACCCATTTTTATCAGTCTTGATAAAGAATATACCTAAAAGTCTTGTTAATATGGTCTTTGCAAATAAAGTTTATCTCATCATTTAAAAAATCTTCAATAATTCCTAGATCACATTTCCTTTGCATTATTTTCTCTCTCTTTGAACATTCTTAAGCGAAGATTTGGATCATTTATTTTCAATCTACTTTTCTTTGTATAGAGTACTGTGGGGCTGGGGATATAGCTCAGTGGCACAGCATGTGCTTGGCAAGAGCAAGGTTGCGAGTTCAACTCCTGGATTAAAAAAGAGAGAAAGTGCTACAGTTTTGCATTTCCTTGAGTATCACCTTGGCCTCTGCCCCATGATTTGTAATGGAAGGTTCTACCTCTTATCATTTCTGAATCATGTGCACATTTCATTTAAGTTACTTCTTTAACCTATCATTCTATAAGGAGTATTCTTATATTTCCAAATAGATAGTTTACTTTGTATTCTTGTTGTCAGTCTTTGACAAAGGGAATTATATGGGTTTATCCAACCCTATTTCAGATCTTCATCTTTCTGAGCAAATGAAATCCTTTATAACCCAACCATGCAGTGAGACAAAACCACATAACCTTTTCTGACCAATGACATGGGAGCTGAGGTGACATGTGACACACCCAAGCAGAGGCAGTGGAACACTCTATTGCTCTGTACATCTTTTTGCTCTTCTTGCCCCTTTGAGGGAAGACCAAGACCTTTGTCAAGATAGCTGAGTCACACAGTGGAAGAGTTTTTGTTGGTGAGAAAGGGAAAGTGCCCCAGTTAGAATACATTTTTCAAAAACAAACAAACAACAAGCAAGCCTTGTTGCTTCAGGGGATTGACATTACAGGTTTTGCATTTTAGCCTAGTCTGTCCTGATTAATAAAAACCATTATTATTATTACTTCTAACTTTGTGCTTATAATATTGCTATTTCCCCTTCTTACCAAATTAGAAAATATTTCCTAACTTGTATATAGTAGCAACACACTCAAACAAAAAATGTTCACTATTGGGAAAACCCAATAGAATCTCTTCAGTACTATTAATTTAATGAAGTGGCGGTACCTGTGCTCTTAGCCTTCTCTATGCAAATGAATGTCATTCATGCAGTCATTCCCATTTCCCAAGCTCCTGTTTTTATAGGGTTTTGTGCTAAGCTCTTAGGGTACCCACTGTAAATAACCTCCAATGGGAGAAAATGCCAAGTTTCCCTGAAAGTTTTAAATAAGAATGAATGAAGAAGACTCAAAGCAGACACTCTTTCCAGCACCTATGGCCTTGGATTTCCAAAATTGTTGCAGCACCCATCTCTCTCATTTCCCCCAGGATCATGGCTCATGATTGCATTTTCCTAATTTTGGCTATTTCCCTAATTATCCCATGTTTTGTGGGTTTCATTTTTAGATGGCAGCCTGACGGCTGCTTCCGATTTGTGCATGTTTTGCACTTGCTATTGTTTGCAGACACATTTTGGCTGGGGCCTCATCTGATGAGCCATTTGTTAGTTCTGACTGAGTAGGTCACTTGTGGGCTCAATTAACCACTTGCCCTTCATCTGATGGTGCAAGTGGCCAATTGCACCTGCAATTAGCTAATTAAGTGTTTGGTCATTTTCATAGCCAATTTTGCCTTTATCTAATTGTGGGCTGCACAAGGTTTCTTTCATTATTTGAGCATATACCACCCCAAGTTGGCAAAGAATAATGACTCAATAAAAGTAAGGTAGCAAAAGAGAAAAATATTACATGCTAAATGTTCTTCTCTGAGTTATCCATTGTAGGCAAAAATCACAGATTAAAATCCTGGAATATTTTCATGTTCAGATTAGGAAGATTTCTGTTTTGTTTGCCAGGTATTTATCTGCATGCATGAGGATGGATACTTATCACAAATTTAGAAGAATTCCTGGACTGACTGTGCCCGTGTGTACATTGTGCACATGCCGAGCTTTATATACTAACATTTTCCATGAATTTACAGTCCTGGTCTGAAAGGTCTGAAGGTAAACCAGGACATCAGTCTCTCTTTACAAAAGTTATGGGCCAAAAGAGGGCTCTGAGCTTTGGAGGAGAAAGAAATTCATCACTCTAATCCTTTTGATAAAACACTTCACAAATAGCTTTTAAAGGCCTGAATAGTTCAGACAAAAACCAGGGAGAAGAACTGCAAAAAAACACAACTATTTAACATATATGTAAAATATATACACTTACCATAATGCCAAGACAAAAGAACTGCACACATTCCAAAGCCCCTTTTCTGCCTACAATGCAAACTGAAATTGTGGAGAGTTTCCTTTCTAGAAAGTAACCAGTACATAGACAACACTCAGAGAACACTTTTGGTCCAGATTTTTCATTGTATATAACCTTTTGGAATCGCAGCCACACTGCCAATTTCTATGGCCCATCTGTCAGGACATTGAAATTGCTTTATTATACAGAACCCGCTCACAGCTTTGGTGGATCCAGTAAGGAATATTTACTGAGTGTCATCTGAGATCTCAGAGGTTCCATAAAACACTTAATTAACATACAAAATCCACTTCAGCTAAGCCTATACCTACTTTCTGAATATCAGTTACCGATTTGATTACTCCTGAGGCTCCGTGTCAGCATGGGGAAAAATGCAAAAGCTCATGGACAACAAACAAGAGGCAAAGCAAGGTGGGCAGCCTGTGACAGCTGCTCTTTTGTCCCCTGGGTGGTAAGAGCTGTTGATGCATCCCCACCAAAGAAATATAGAAAAAAAAAAGGTGGAATGAGCTTCTTTTGTTTGTTTCTTCATTTTTATGTTTTGTTTGTAATACAGGAGTGCTGCCTTGCATTGATAGCTAATTGTTCACATTATATGATTTACCTTGCCTCTGTCATTTCAAGCTGTGTTACTTTAAACAAGCTACTTAACCTCTCTGAGTCTTGATTTCTCTTCTTTTATAAAGAAGATAAGAATCTCATTCTTCAGTGTCTGTGATGATTGAACAAAATAATGTAATAATATGCAAGATTTCTCCCAGCATTTCAGCCTGTCATTAATGGGTGATTAAACATGGTTGTCCCTTGAGCAGGTGTGCATTAAGGAGGACACTTCAGCAGTCTTAAGGGTGAGTCTGTGATGTGTGTACACATGACCCCATTTCCACACCATTATTTTTCAAATGTTTCCAGCCATCTTCAGTGCTGTCTCCTACCTGGCACCCTTCCTACATTACCTCCTGTCTGCAGCGGTGTATTTGCTGTATCACAAACCAGAAAAGAATCAGCAGGGAACTCCTGAAACTGAGTAAGGGGGCCTGGGCCTTAGGGAGATTATGGGGTAGGGGGAGGTCTCTCGTACTGCTCTCTGTCACAAGTGCTCTGTGTCACATTCCATTACAGGTTCCCACCGCAAGCCTCAACCACACGTAGGTGCCCACTGCGTGTTTCCCTGCACTTCCTCATTCTGTCTGGCTCAGATACAATGAACTTCCTGAGGACAGCCTGTGGAGTCAAATCCCACAGTAAGCACAGTCTCAGAAAGACCTTGGGCTGCCTTCCTTTTCTCTAAGCTCTCTGCTATGACCTTGTGCAAAGAAGCACCTGGTCGATCAATGCCATGCTTATTAGATATGGCTGGGTGTGTCACAATCCTCACTAGGTTCATATGGAGACCTCTGGGATGTATAAAGTTCCTGGAGAAGTTTAGTGCACAGTAGGACCACCTCATTCTCTTCCCCTTACCACATCAGTCTCTTCCCTTGTCCTGGAAACCTCATCATGCATTAGTATTGGGGTAGGTTTGCAGGCTTTTACATTCTTTTTCTCCCTGAGATACAAGAAGATTCTAAAATCATGAATCATGAAGGACTCAGGCTTCCATTTCCAACTCTTCTAGTTACTATTTCTCTAGATACACTGACAAACTTGAACTTGGAGGTGTACAGAAGTACTGATTGGTCCTCGGTAGTTCCACTGACATAGTATTAAGATTCAGAAAGGCTGGATTCAGAGAAATCTCAGTTTGCCTGACATACACAAGGATTTGCTGTCTCAGCAGTTCAAGACAATAAACAAATACACATCTGTTTCTAGTTGACTGTTCATGTTCATTGTGGGGTACAGTGCCCACTTGTCCTCTTCACACCAAGACCTAGAGTGACAGAGCCACCCTTCCCTGGAGCTTAAGAAGTAGATTCATCCTATGGTTGATAAGGAGCAAAAAAAAAAAAAAAAAAGATAAGGAGCAACCTCAAGTTTTTAAAAGAAGAACAGCATTGTTAAACATGATCACTCTGATGGCAAGGTAGAAGGAATACGTACTGAAAAGGAAGAAGCTGGTAGTGGGAAAACCAGAAAAAAAGCATGGGCCATGTGTAATGGGTAGAACTTGCAACAATAGGATCTACTGAGTGTTGTTTTCAGCATGATAGAGCCACTCACTGGTGGGAACAGAGAGGACGTAGCCTGCACCCCTACTTTCAGACTATCTATTAAAGAGAAATAAAGGCAGGCCAGATTAGTGACCAGTTGCCGTAGAGACAGGCAAACTCCTGGAATGCACAGTGAATGCCGGGCACAACACAAAAAGCCCAACAAAGACTTCTGGCTTGTGTAAAATGACCCGCCACTCCAGAAATACCTTTGGGTTCTTGGAGGGAGAGAGAATTGTTGGCAGCCTAGGGCTTGCCGCGGGAGTCCAGCATCTTAGCAAATGGATTTCTGTCTTCTTGCACCTGTCGGTGCGCCGCTAAGGTTCTGCTGATCTCTCAGTTTCACTTGTCCCAGGGCTTGATTTCCATGGGACAGGACAACTGGCAGCCCAGTGAAATTGGTGGGGAGGCAGCTTCTTCGAAGTATATGCACAGCTTTATTTTCAGGAAGCTGCCTGGGTCATCTCCTGAGATTATATTTTTGGCTTTGCTAGCTACCTCCCTGAGGTCACCGTTTATAGACTCATCCGCTGAAATTTTTAAAGCAAGTCTATGACTTAGGAGGAGGGAACTGAGAAGGTTTAGGTATTTTAGGTATTTAAATGGATTCTCTCTCTGTCTCTCTGTCTCTGTCTCTGTCTCTCTGTCTCTCTGTCTCTGTCTGTCTCTCTCTCTCTCTCTCTCTCTCTCTCTCTCTCTCTCTCTCTCTCAATCCTCAAATTGTCGGAAGCAAAACATATCCTCTCTCTCTCTCTCTGTGTGTGACTGACTCACTGAGCAAACCAGCTTTGTAGCACCACATTGATCATTTTCCCCACAGCCTAGGAGAGAATGAGGAATGGGTGTGCTGTGAGATATTTATCTCCAGGCTGCACTCTTCTCCAGCTGTGAGTGGCACAGTCAAAGAGAGGCTGGCTGAGCCCCCCTCATGCTGAGGCTGGCCCTAAGTAGCTTATCTTCCATCAGAGAAAGCCAGAGGTGACAGAACTCTCTTGGTCGACAAGCTTTCTCCCTAAAGAGGAAATAGAAGAGAATCTGGGCAGAAAGAGGCCTTGAGGTAGGCAGCGAAGGGCAGAGGATTGTGGCAATCACTTTCTGAGGCTCTCCGGAGGCAGCTCCTGGAGCCAGGCTGAGCCACATCTGTGAACCTTCAGCTTAGCTCACTGCATCTCTGGGTGAGGAGACTTCTCAGATTTCAGGAGCCCTGCAAGACTTTGGAATGTTTGCCTGGGAGGAATTTGAGCATCAAAAGGTTCAAAGGTGGTTGGAAAATCCAATCCTCAAATTGTCGGAAGCAAAACATATCTTGTCTGTCCTATTTTTATGGCTTAAGTAGTGAAGACAGTGGTCCCAAGCAACTCCAAGGATCTCAGCCTTTACCTAGCCAGCTCTTTTTTTCTGAGGAAGGAAGTCTGCAGCAGTATCTTAATTTTTACAAGCTGGGGAAGGAGGGGAAAGTGGTTATTTTATCTGGAGTCACAGAGCAGTTTTCATGATAAACATAATGGAATACTGTAAACCTAGGGAGTCAGAGTTCAAATATGGGACTCTTAACATTTGACATATTTTTATTTTGGGTCCAAACAAAGTCCGTTTTTAATAGACAGGACAGTCCTTCTTGCTTTCAATCACAGATGATTCCAGACTGAGATCATATTCTGAGACAGTAAGTTAAATTTCAACTTAAGATGAATAGGCCCTAGTAAAATTTTACACATTCTGGCCTTAAAAGATGTCACGCCCAAGGTCAATTAATTGTACTTGCAACTTAAAAGCCAATCAGGAGGATGAGTTAGTATCAAGATTCTTTTTCAAAATGAACATTTACCTTTAATCAGTGTTCCTCCCCACTCTTGGGCTGTTTCTCACTTGAAAAAGTATATGCATTATTCAAAAATCAGTAAAAAAAAAAAAAGAAAGAAAGAAAGAAAGAAAGAAAGAATGCATTAAAAGTGGGACATGACAGTGTATCAAGATATTTAAAATAAATTATTTCTAAATGGATTCACACCAACTTAAGAAGCTTTCTATTGTATCTAGGACCTTTAAATCTAGTGTGCTATTGTGCCTCAGAGCAAAATGGCCAAGTCTTCTGATTCAGCAAGTTGTAGACTAACATGCTTCAGACAATAATGCTTTCTGAAGACCTTTTGGGAAGATAAATAAGAAGAATAGGGCACAGATCCTGTCCACAAAGAGACCATATTCCAACAAGGGCTTTTAGTCCATGCAGAATGACTGTACAGATTTTTCTCAGCTCCTTAAGAAATTATTTGACCATGTAAAAATTTGGAATGAATAATTGTCTCCTATCTCACTGATGACTTTAAGAATTAGAGATGGTGTTGGGGTGAGAGAAAGGAGCTATGAAGAGAGAGGGAGGGAGGGAGGGAGGACAGAGGAAGGGAGAGGGGGGAGAGCAGGAGGGAGGGAGAGAAAGAAAGAAAATGGTGACAAGAATTTTGAAAAACTACTAGTTATTAAAAGGCTCTCTATGTACACTGATAATTGTATACTACTTTTAAAACCTGACAGAGAGTTTTTCTGTGGAGTAACCAGTGTGGCACCTTATGAAAAATGCTTCTTATATTAATCCATTTTTTTCATGGTTGCCTAGTAACAACAGTCTTATTTCCCTGATCTGTACTCTCTTCCTTTAGTTGTTGGATGATTCAGAACCACTGCAGCTGAAGATACACCTGGGATCCCCCACACACAACGTGGCCCTGTGGGTAGGAGCACTTGCCATTTTTACCCTTTGAGCTGGACATTTTAATATTCACTCCCTCACTTAACCTTCATAGAAACTCTGAATTTTACTGCTACCATTCTATGTGCAAGGAAACTGAGTCTCATGGTTCAGGACTTGTCTCAAAGTCATATAAGTAAGAAATAGTGGAATCTGCCAGGCTTGGTGGCACATGCCTGTAATCCCAACATTTGGGAGGCTGAGGCAGGAGAATCACTGTGAGCTCAAGGCCAGCCTGGGCTACAAAGTGAGCTCAAGGCCATCAGGAACTGTATACTGAGAACCTGTCTCAAAAAAAAAAAGAAAGAAAGAAAAGAAAAGAAAAAGAAATAGCAGAATCAAGTTTCAACTAATCCTTGGTTCTGATTTCCTTGGTATGGCATAGATATGAGAGCAAGTCCCATCTTAGATTCTTCATTTGGCATTTTTTCAAGCTTTCTCATCCCTAGACCTATTTAGGAGCACATGTTGGGTTCTGGATGTTGACCCAACTTAGTCATGCATCCTGGGTGCTGAGTGACTCTAGGAGTTGGCAGTGGTAGAAGAGGAGAGAGGAAAGAATCACTATCTGAGTTCAGGTTTCAACTTCATCTCCCACCTAAACAAACTCTAATTTTCTCATTGTAAGTACGGATCATAATGGGGTCTCTTGTGAACAGATGTCTCGGTCACTTTGCTCATTGCTGGGGGAAGGTACCTGACACTCACCATTTAAATGAGGGAGGTCTCTTTTGGCTCCCAATTGTAAAGCTTTCTGCCCTAGTCCACCAGCTACAAGGTAGGACAGCATGAGAGGGTCATCGCAGAAGGAAAACTGCTGCGATCACAGTGGCTGGGGAGCAGAGGGAGACTCGGGGAAGAGCCCGGCAGGGGACGACAGCCACACAGCTCATGCCCACAGTGACCTGCCTCTTCCACACGGGGTCCCACGGCCTAACTGCAAGTCAGCTGTACCATTCCTAGAATGCAATCACAGATGAAACATCCCACTTACGATTGCAAGAGGCTTCAGAGGGAGGATCTAGATACAAAGCTTCATAGTGTTCAAGATGAAAATTGTGTTTTAGATACAGATGTCCCTGCCTTGTGGTAGGAATTGTCTAGAAATACAAAGTAGAATCTGAATTCTGACTGCAGTTCTCTTTTTAAGTCAGGTGGGACCTGACTGTGTCCTGTGACTTACCTTAACTGAAGACGTACTTGAGACATTTGTCACATATTTGGCAGCCTGGAATCTTAGTTTTTTTCTTGGACTATTTACATGAATAAGGTCACTGGGAAATGGTGTTGCTTCAGATGAAATGGTCCACTGAAAGACTCATAACCCATCTTATCCAGTGATTTTTCCTTTTTTTTTTTTGTCAGCGAGTGCCTATTTTTTAAAAAAATCATCTGCTAAAGAATCAAATTGTACAAAACTGACCAGGCAGAGCAGCTGTGTGGAAAGCAACTGAGAAGCCCACGCCAGACCCTCTTCACCACATTGGCCATTCCACGCTTTGTGGATTTCCAGAGCAGGGTTTGAAAACTATTGCTGGTTTTACTGATCCCGTTCTGCAGATGAAGAAACTGATACCCAAAAAGAGTTACTTGGTTGAATAAATCATATATTTATTCATAAATCACACATTTATATATGTGAAATATATAAACACATTGTTTTCAACAGCTTCATTTGATTTTGTCTTC
Source organism: Octodon degus (assembly GCF_000260255.1). Lineage (NCBI taxonomy): Eukaryota > Metazoa > Chordata > Mammalia > Rodentia > Octodontidae > Octodon > Octodon degus. The sequence goes on from NW_004524670.1 coordinate 5,982,599, forward strand.
AACAGCTTAGCAAGGTGAAAAAATGCATAGGTTTCATTGTTTTTGCAGAAGACTGAGTTTTTCTCTCCCTGTCTGTTTTCCTTGAATATATATATACATATATATGAAAGATTTTCATATCCTTTGACTCAGCATCTATTCTGCAAATTGATATAAAGTAATTCTCAATAAAAATGATTTATTCACAGATGTTTCATACCACACTAATTATATTTGAATAAAAATTACCAGAGATCTATATAAAGAATGAGTAGAGTGGTTGACTACTGACAACAGTCTAGCTCAAGGGAATATTACATGAAATTAAAGTTGAATTTATGGAGGAACAACTTAAGGATCAAATTAATAAAATATGCTCAATGGTTATACACTGAAACCTACAAAATAATGTTGAGTTCAATTAAATAATACCTAAATAATACAGCATTTTAGGGTGGGGAGAGTCAATCCCTCCAAACTGATCAATAGATTCAACGAAATCCTATTCAGAAATCATACCGATATAGAGGGCCTGCCAAATAGCTCAGAGGATTAATGCACCTGCAAGCAGGCATAGGGGCCAGGGGTTTGATCCCAGGGCCTGCTGCCCTGGCCCTGCCCATGGGGCATCCTGAGATGGTAATTGAGACAGGGCATGGTGATGTGCACCTGATATATCAGCTCTTGGGAGGCTGTAAACAGGCGAATCACAAGTGCAATCTAGTAGTGAGACCCTGGACACCCTGTAGATCCTTTCCTAAAATACAAGAAAGAAAAGAAAAATTCCTACCGGCATTTTTAAAAAAAGAAATTAGAAAAATGATTTCAATTTTTATACAGAGATGCAAATAGAGTAGCCAAAGGGATGTGGAAAAAGGAACCAACACTCCTTGGTTTCTAGACATACTTTCAAGCTACAGGAATGGAAATACTATGGTAAAAACATAAGAATGAGCACATAACACAGTGATACCTGCCTATAATCTCAGTACTCTAAAAGGCCAATGGGAGAGATTGAAAGTCTGAGCCCAGTCTGGACAATGTAGCAACTTGCCTTTTTACCAAGGCATAAATAATACATGCCTGCTTAGGCAGATGCAAGGACTGGGATTCAATCCCAGGCATGCTGTGCCAGCCCCACCCCTGGAGCATGCTGAGACAGTGATTGAGACTGGGCATGGTGGCATGTGCCTGTAATCCCAGTGCTTGGGAGGCTGAAAACAGAAGGATCACTATGAGTCTGATCTGTGTAGTGAAACCCTGTAGACCCTGTCCTAAATACATGTTTTAAAAAAGAGAATAATAAAAATTAAACGAAGAGGCTCAGGGATATAGCTCAGCAGCAGTGTCTGCCTGGCAAGCAAGAGGTCATAAGTTTGATTCTTGATGCAAAAAATAATAATAATTAAACAAGTAATAGAAGTATTGCTCTGGGTAAAGACCCTGGATTCAATCTGTACTACCTCCACCACTACCAACTCTCTCTCTCTCTCTCTCTCTCTCTCTCTCTCTCTCTCTCTCTCTCTCTCACACACACACACACACACACACACACACACACCAAAGGAGCATATAATCCAATGAGTGGAAAAGAATGAATTGTTTGGGGTTTTTTGTCTTCTTTCTTTCTTTCTTTCTTTCTTTCTTTCTTTCTTTCTTTCTTTCTTTCTTCTTTCTTTCTTTCTTTCTTTCTTTCTTTCTTTCTTTCTTTCTTTCTTTCTTTTTTTTTTTCTTTTTCTTTTTGTATTGTTTAGGGAAGGGTCTACAGGGTGTCCAGGTTCTCACTACTAGATTGGACTTGTAGTGATCCTCTTGTTTACAGCCTCCTAAGAGCTGCAATTACAGGCACATGTGTCACCATACCCAGTCTCAATTGCAGTTTCAGAGCCCCCCAGGGGCGGGGCTGGCATGGCAGGCCGGGGGATCAAACCTCCAGCTCCTGCGCCTGCATGCAGGTGCTTTAATCTATTGAGCTATTTGGCCAGCCCTTAAGAATGAATTGTTTGAAATATACTCACATGTGTGCCAAGGTAATTCAGTGGAAAAATAATAACCTTTTTTAGTATGTTAGATATGAGTGATTACAGATATGAAGGAAAATGAATCTTGGCTCTTCTATCATACAAAAATAACTCAAAATAGATCTAAAAGCTATATATAAAAATGAAAACTATATAATTTTCAGAGAAAATACGGAAGAAAAACTCTCTTCAATCTTGAAGTAAGCAAGGACTTCTTAGGCCATAAAATGAACTAACTGAAAAAGGAAAAATTGGTGACTTGGACATTATAAAATTAAAACATTTTGTTCTTTCGAAGTCATCATAAAGACTATGGGAATGGAAGCTGTGATCAGTGAAAACATTCACAGTAGCAATGTATGATTAGCATTTATAAAGACCTCAACAAGTCAATAATAGGAAGACACATGATGTGATATGAAAAGGCCAAAATATTTTCACACACATAGGAGCATATGAAAATCTCCACTGAGCATGGGAAATTTGCTTAGCACTACTGAGAATCTAACATGTAATATAAAATCAAGGAATCTAAAAACTGAAATGGCAGGTCGCTGCACAACACTAAGAATTAATAACACTCTTAAACTGATAACATCAAATGTTGTAGAATATGAAGTACTTATACATTCATTTTCTGCCTGAGGGAGTGTCAAATAATACAGTCACTTTAGAATACAATTTGATAATTTCTTTTATTATTATTATTTTTTTTAGTTTTAGGGAAGGGTCTGCAGGGTGTTCAGGGTCTCATTACTAGATTGAACTCATAGTGAGTCTCCTGTTTTCAGCCCCCCAAGGGTTGGAATTACAGGCACGCGCCACCACGCCCAGTCTCAGTTGCCATCTCAGCACACCCTGAGGGCAGGGCCAGCACAGTAGGCTTGGGGATCAAACCTGGGCCCCTGAGCCTGCTTGCAAATACTTTAATCCACTGAGCTATTTGGCCAGCCCCTGATAATTTCTTAAAAAGTTTAACATTCACTTACTTTGCCACCCAGCATTTCTACCTCTAGGTATTCACCCAAGAAAAATGGAAAGATGTGTTCCGAAAACAACTTATAGAGGAATATTGATAGAAACTTAATGATATCCACAGTCTATAGTTAGCCCAAATATATCAAAAGAGGAATAAATAAACATATGTGTATGTAATCATACAATGAAATACTATGTATGAATAAAACATAGCAAACAATACGTTAAACTAAAGGATGTAGCTTAAAATTGGTATGCTGAGTGAAAGAAGCTGAAGCAAAAACCCAACAAACTGCATGTTCTATGACCCCAAACTGATTAGGAATAACATTTTCCATATTCAAATATTTTCATTGCAATAGACAATTTTGACCATTTCACTGATGTTTCTTAAGGGGAAAAGTGTTTATCCCCATCAAAGAGATGAATATGCAAACATTCAGAAACATTTTTGGTGAAGATGCCACAATAGTAGCTGAAAATTAAGGTAAAAAGGAATAGCTTTTCATTCAGCAGAAGTAGATTTTGAAAAGCAATTTTTTTAAAAAACAATGAATTGCTTAGAATTGTCTCAGAGTCTGGTTGGTCAGTCAGACACAGTGGACTCGTTGCAAGCCTGTGCTCTTGACTCGGTTTGAGAACTTAGTGAGTCTAGTTGTGTCTTTGGAAACCCAATCAAGCCAGGCTGCCGGAGAAATCCAGCAGTTAAGCAGCAACATCCCTCTGAGTTCGCAGAAAGGATCAGACCACGAAGTTTATTTTGCATGATCTTCACACTGCATCCCGTCTCGGTGATTTATTCAAATCCCCCCAATCCAAGGAGCCTTTCTTGCTTACTGCCTTCTGCTAGGAACAAAGTTTTACAAAAGAGCAACACAAAAACTTTATTATTGAGGAGGATATATATATATATATATATATATATATATATATATATTCAATAGAGAAAGTAATTTTAAGTGGTCCATTTAAACTTTTAAAGTTTGTGGTATGTAAAATCTCAGCAGCATAGCAAAGTGTAATCTTCGGGCTCTGTAAGTTCATTCAATTCACTCTATTTATATAACTACCCAGGGTTCACATCAAGCATATTTTTTTCAAAACGTCTTCTAATTCCAGGTTTGCAATTCAACTGAAAAAAATTCAAAGACACCTGAGAACATTTTATGACTTAAAAAGTTTTCTTTTCTTGAACTAAAAACTACTGCTGGAGATCTCTCCTCCCATATCTTATCAGCTCAACTACCTAGTGTGATTTGAATCGCCCAAATCTCAGTTTAAAAAGAGAGAGAGAGAAAAAAAAATCCTTTAGTAAAGTAGGTTCCTTTGATCCTTTTCTGCTACTCACACTGTATGTTTAACACATTCCCAACAAGCCAGAATAATGAAGCACATGGGACACCGCGATTTAATTCCACGTCTGTTTCTTTATTTAAAAAAAAAATCCATTCTTAGA
>NW_004524670.1:5987132-6027316 GCF_000260255.1 Octodon degus
AAAAAAAAAAACACTCCACATACTCTATGGACCAAGCAAAGAATAGACAGACCAGACCAGCTAGGAGCAAGCAGTAAGAAACAGTTGTGATTGCCGAGTTGGGAGATATCATTAAAAAGCAAACTGGGGAGATCCAGTTATGGATCTGAGGAGATTATTGATTCAAATCCTTTAAGGCATTCTTCAAAGGATTTCTTAAAAAGTTGTATTGTCTGAGGAGTTTGGAGCAAGTGAGTGGCATGTGTGTATGTGTGTGAGCCTGTGCATCATCCCACAAGAGGGAATATGAATGGTTGGGAGGGCTGTATCTTACGTGGAGTGGAGAAGGGTGGGCTGGGTGCACACACATGTGAATAACCTCACACTTCTCTTAGTAAATATAGGTAAGCATAAAACACCTTTTTTCAGTCACTGGCTTAGATGCTTGGTTTTCTGATAATTTGCCTCTAGAGCTGCCGTCGAGGCTATTCATGAGTTGCTCTATTCTCTCCTGAAGTCTCTCCCTCCACTCTCAATTGTGCTGAAGCAGAGAGCTCAGGCTAACAGGTCAGACCACCGAGGCACAGACCCCTGCTCATTGACCAGCTAGGGGACGCTGGGGCATTTAGTTAAATGTGCCAAGCATCAGATTCCTCATGGATAGAATAGGAGCAATAATATCTGCATTACAGTTCTGCTGGGTTCCATTATATAATTGCACATGGCCCATGTTAACCGCCCTGTATGGGTCATCATGTAATTTGTGCACATTCTCATTTCGGAGCTGTTTGAAAGTTTTCTATGCGCTAAGTATATGCTGTTTTTGTAAGCTGAGTAAGGTAGTAGATTAGTTTTCTGTGGTAACTGTAAAAAAATTCCACAGATAGAGTGGTTTAAACAACAAAAGTTATTATCTGTCAGTTCTAAAGACTCAGCATCTATGATGAAAGTGTTTGTAGAATTGGTTTCTGAGAGATCTCTATCCCTGGCTTCAAAATATCTGCCCTCTTTTTGAGTCCACTGAATGTGGCCTTTTTCCTGCATCAGAGTACACCTGGGGTCTCTGCCTCTTCATAGAAGAATATCAGCAGTATTAGGTTAGAACTTTACCTGAGCAACACACTGTAAATTAATCACCTCTTTAAATATCTGCTCTTAAAATATGGTTCCTTTGGAGATACTGAATGTTAAGATTACAAAACACAAAATGAGGGAATTCAGGCCACTGCAGCTACTAAGTTATAGTTCATGCATTGTTTTAGAGCAAGGCAGGAAGGCCTGTAATTCTGCCCTCTGCTTTTCCCCTTGGCGAGCGCCCTCCATACCCAAGTCTGCTTATATAGTCTGTGCACTACAGCTATTCTGCTGGACTCACCGCATACTTATCTAGGCACAATATTTTTTAGAAATTTTAATTTTTAGTAGTATACATGTTTGCAATGCATAATGAGGACATTTATCCATGGGGAGTGGTGCATAAACATTATATATCTTATTTCTTCCCCTCCTTTTCATTCTCTTTCCTTCCATTCTTTGGTACCTTTCTCATTGGCTAAAGTTCTATCACCATATTTCTTGTGACCTATTTCTTATTTTGCCCTTTAATTTATTAGTATTTTGGGTTTCTCATATAAGAGAAACCATGCGATATTTACGCTTATGTGTTCAGTTTGATCCACTTCATTTATGGTCTCAAGGTGGTGTATCCAAATTTATCCTGCATAGCAGAATAGTACTCTGTGTGAATAAATACCACACATTCTTTATCCATTTATCTGTTGGTGGACATATAGGTCACTTGCAAGATTTAGCTATTGTGAATTATAGATACAAATCCTCACAAGCAGTCTGTTAGAATGATTAGTATACCACATCCATCCTATCTAATATATGCATATAAATGAACATATATGATTGTACACACATGTGCACACTTATATCCACATAAGTAGGTTACCTAGTTATGCATGCGTAGTTTCCTTTCATCCTCAGTTTCTGTTTTTACAATCAGTTATCCATTGTCAACCATGGTCTGAAAATCGCAAGGAGGAAATTCCTGAAATAAACAGCTCGTAAGTTTTAATTGTGCACCTTCTGAGTTGCATGATGAAATCTTTCATTGTTCTGCTCTGTCCTGCCAGGGGTATGAATTATCCCTTTGTCCATCACATTCACACTGGGCACACAACCCACCCAATAGTCACTTCGTACCCCTTGATGCAGGAGATTGGCTGCTGTAGTATCACAGTCCCCATACTCAGGAGCTTCCAAGTGGCAGCCCCATGCCTGACAGCGCACGATGGTGCCTGTGTCTTGCACCTCCCTGCCCCCCTCCACACAGACACCAAATCATCTCACATCATCACACAATGAGAGACACAATAAAATATTTGAGAGACTGAACAGAGACCTGTAACTTCCTTTCTAGTATACTGCTAAAATTGTTGTGTTTCATTATTAGTTGTTGTTAATCTTTAACTTTGTCTAAATGATAAATTAAATTTGGCCATGGGTATGTATATATAGGAAAAGAGGCAATATACATCCCGCATGCTATTAGGCATGCGATAAGATTGCCAGAAAATGATCCCTATGGACAAGAGGGCTCCGATTATTCACACACACAACAATGGATGAAAAGAGATGGCCTTTAAGAGTCCACATCCCCATTAGAGAGGAGGCTTCATGGCAAAAAGGACTATTTAAACAGGAGCGCATGCCAAGTGCCCAAAACAGTGCTTTGAGCAAGTGCTGACTCGTATTCTTATTAATGGAAAGGTCTGAATCTTTCCAATATTTATTTTTTTCCTTAAGACTAAGAAGCATCTCTACCTACTCTTCATAATTTGTTCAATAAATCTTTGTTGAACAAATTAAGGAAGATTTTTAAAGGTTAGCACTCAATGCTTTTAAATTACTTTGCATGCTACAATTGGAGAATTTGACTTGCCTATTTTGACCCACAAGAGAGATGATAAACATACACCCTTTTGATTATGAAGCCATAATGGAGGGGAAGAAAGTCTTTGGAGTAAACAACCAAGCAGAATTCGAGACCAATTGCCAACAGTGTTTCTGTCTTTGAGATTTTCTTTTTGTGTGCACAAACTTGGTTTGATAGGTTTGACTGACTTGACCATGCCTTCAGGCAAAGAAATATGATAACTATGTATCTAGGGGTGGATTAAGACAAAATAAGGGGCCATCACCGGGCTCTGTCCAATTCTGTCTCTCCACAACTCCCTCTGGGTAAATCCTATAGCTTACACCTGTCCAAGGCAGCAGAAACCTAGACCATCACATCTGTCAATGGCTGCCCAAATAATTAAAGCCATCTGTGCCCAGTGTCCCACCACTTCTCTGAATCAGCACACAGCTCCATAATTTCTCTAATAAAAAAAAGCAGTTTCCAAACAATTGTGGTTAAAAATCCTCTTTAAAATAAAAAGAAAAAGAATCCAGCAAGATGAATTCTCTTTGATCTGTCTTGACCTCATCAACAAAAGGTCCTGTTTAAATGCTGCAGCAGATATCAGGCAAGTCTTCAAGATGGAGTTGCTAAATCTCCAAATTGAGTTAGAGGTCAGTGCATGTATTTGCCTGTATTGTTTTGTTCAGCACAGGGAATCCAACCTACCTGCTCTCCTTGTGTGTCTGGTGATGAATGTGTTGACTGATTGGAATGCAGCCAAATGCTATTTCATGTCGAGCCTCCTCCTCAGGGTATTAGAAGGCTGTGCAGGGCAGTGTGAGGAAGAACAATGAATGGTTAAGAGCCCCAGCTATGGATCCAGACACACAGGAATGAGAGTCCAAGCCCTGTCACTTGCTTGACCTTGGGAAAATGACTTGGCCTTGCTACATCTGTTTCTTCATCTGTAGAATGGAAATGATAACAATACCTACTTCATTATTTATGGCAAAGATTAGGTGAGAAAAATGCATATTAGGAACTTACTAGACTATTTGCACCTAGTTGTTGTGCAATAAATGTTAGTTATTGTGATTTTTGTTATTGTGCTTATTACAAATCCCAGACTACTGAAAATCCTGATAGTCAGCAGACTTCAGAAAAGGCAGATTGTGAGCCAGGCTCACTGTATCACTGCACATCCAGCAGGATTGCTCCAGTGTTTAGTTGGCCTTGCTAATTGGTAGGCTTTGGGCTAGAGGGATATAGGTGGTCAGAACCACCGTAGCTTTGGATACTCACTTAGGAGTCAAAGTTTATAAGACACTTTCTATCTGCTGGATATCACACCGATACATTTTTCTCTCCAGCTGTTTAATCCTCAGGAGAAGCTGTGAGGGAGCTGTCATGGGTGTCATCTCTCTTTCACAAGTTAGCCCATTGCTTCTCCAGTGCTCACGGGCCTACCACTGTCAGAGCTGTAACCTTAGTGAATGCATGATTTTGTCTTCACAGAATCCCTCTAGTTAGCCTGGCCTCACACAATTCAATTCCCTTGGTTTGAGTGGAATTGAGTCCATCCTGGCAGGGGCTAAAATGATGGTAACACAGGCCCAGGACTGCACAACCCCACTAACTACAGAGCCTGCTGCTTGTACAATTGGGTCTTCATGCTGCTTCGCTGCACTATGTAAGAACAAGAGATTTGAACAAAATCTGTTTCTTTTCTTTCCAAAAAGCATTGCTCCATACTGGCTTTTATTTAATACTACTAATACCTGTCTCTAAAATAGGTTGGCTCAAAAAATGTCTTTATATTTTTAAAACTTATTTGATTCACCTTCTCCTTAGTAAGTTTAGTTAGCAGTGAAACAGCTTTATGCTTTGTGGAGGAAAAAAAGTAACAATATTTATATTGAGAGAGTTTTGGTACTGTGAATGCAATATGAATTCTGATGCCCGAAGACATGTGTTGGGCTATCAGATCTGTGGCTCTCTGGCTTTCCAGGAGCTTAGAAAAATTGTCTACCTTCTTGGAACATCAGTTGATTTACCTGTAAGTAGAGTTAATTATACACTAATGTCACAGAGTTACTACAAGAGTAATGAGACTGAACTTGTAAAATTGTAGCATCTTGTAAATTGGAATGTACTGATTTGGATATAATAAACAATGCCAAATATGCATTTACAAATATAATTTTTAAAGAGTTGGGTAAGTATATGTTTTAGAACTTTTTCAGTTGATATTCAGTGCAAAAATATGGGGTTTTATGATTAAATGATGGCAAATAGGTTTCTCTTTGGAAAAAATATATACCGCTATATATTTTTATATACATTTATATACATTTGTAAACATTTTTATATCTTTATTCTTATTGTTTTTCAACATTTATTCTTAAATTAATGCAAGCAATGAATAAACCAGATGTAACTGAAAATATTTAGATTATTATAGAAAGACCATAGTCTTCAGAAAATGTGATTCTTCATTTTGAGATCATGAATTTGCCTGATGAAAGAGTTCTCAAATTATTTTAATATATATTAAATATATATATATATAAAATATATAATATTTATACATAAATAGATGCTTGGAGAAATATAAAATATTAGTTTATGGCTTTCTTGTTGATTGATGTTAATGTGTTTAACTCTGCTTTATTACTTTGAACACTTTATAATAAATCTTTGTGCTTTTGGAATTGTATTTCTCTATTTCTCTATGGGTAGATAGTTGAACTTTTTGCAGCTTTTTATATTGCGAACAAAATATCTGATGTCTACATGCATACATACTTTGTGAGTATATGCAATTCCCTCTGCAGAAATGATATATAGAGAAAATTTTCTGGTGCCTAAGATAAATAATTAAGTATTACCATCCCAGACTATCCACTGGATAGATTGCTCAATGAATGACCCTGTTCAATTTTGCTTCTCTCCTCTCAAATTCCTTTGCTTGTCTACACTTGAGAGTATCAAGCTTTATAATCTTTTGCCAAACTGGTAGTAGAATCTCATTTCAACTTGCATTTTCTGATTACTAAAGAGCCAGAATCATTTTTCATAAAGCAATTTTGATTTCACCTTACCTTTTTATATCCTTTAAACCGTATTTCCATTGGCTTTTGTACTTTTTCTTGTAAATGTGAAAGAATAAATTAAAAGTTTCATAAGCTTATATTCGATCCAATTTGGGCATTACAATTTTACATCTGTTTCCTCTTGGTTTATTTATTTTCTTATACCTTTAATTAAAATATCTTTGATAAAGAGAAGTTTTAAACCAGAAATGCCAATTATTGTTTTTTTTATTTTTCCTTTTTTGCTGAATAACTATTTTTTCCAAAGATTTTTCTGAATCTAGGGTCATGTTATTGCCTTTCTGTATCTTTGCATAAAAATTAGTTTTATTTCTCCAAATATGGGCTTATTCTTGCCTTTGAATAGGATGAAGTTTGGATTTCTCAATCTAAGCCATTGATCTATATACCTGTTTTTGAAATAATATCACATTTACGTTTTTTGTTTAAGTACTCCAGTTAAAGGCCAGTCAGATAGCTCAGAAGATTAAAGCACCTGCTTAGGCAGATGCAGGGGTTGGGGGTTCTATCCCTGGCCTGCTGTGCTGGCCTCGCCCCCAGGGCACACTAAAATGGCAATTGAGACTAAGCATGGTGGTGCACGCCTGTAATCCTAACACTTGGGAGGATGAAAAACAAGAAGGGTCACTACAAGTCCAATCTGTATAGTGAGACCCTGTAGATCCTGTACTATATACATTAAAATTAATTAATTAATTAATTAATTAATTAATTAAGGGCTCCTGTCATACTTTAGTTTCCGGAATGACAGATTTTAAAAATTACTTCTCCATAATTTGTGTTTGAGACATATAAAAGAGTACTTCTAGTTAATGAGCACAGCCATATGCTAAATGTGGTGGATACAGTTACTATTTTACATTTTGATTTTGCATTTCATTCTCATGTCACCTATGTAAAGGTAGAGGCATTGGTTACATCATATGAAGAAAAGGCAACAAGAAGGAGATCTCTTGTGTTTTCAGGGTCACGTGGGTTATAACAGTGGAGTGAAGATTGAAATGTCACATCTCCCTGTCTTCAAAAATCAATTCTTTCTTCTGTGTCTTCCATGTCACATATCAGGCAATCTTTAAGGAACACATTTCTTACTGATTCATTTTCTTTTCTGAAACTATACTATTCTTCAGATAAGATAGATTCTTAATGCTGCAAGAAGGATGAGCCTGCATTTTAATCTACTATGTAGAATTTATGTTGAGGAGAAGAAAAATAAGGAGAAGCAGAACCTTTGGTAACATTGGCTAACTATTATTTATTTTAAAGAACAGTACATCACCCGCCACCTCTTAACCTCAGCCTTACCTTATTCCCTCTAATTACTTCCAAATGTTCTTCAGTTTTCTGCTGTCCTTTCCCCTTGAAGACAGAAACCTAATGCCAACAATGGGTATCAAGCCTTCTTTTGACCTTTGCTCTTTATGACCGGGTCACTGCCTTCAGCAATTAGTAAATCATGGACAATTTCAGGTGTCACATACTCTTGGATTTGACTCTGACCTCTCTCTGGAATCTGAAGTCTCTTGAACCAATCTGTCACTTTCCCATACTGGCTTCCTTCCTAGAGCTACAGCTGAGGAGGATGTCAAAAAGACTTTGGACTGGTGGGACAGAGGTTCCTGGCTACAGATTACCTAATCAGATTTTTAAAAAATTCCAGTTTTCACCTAAGTGGAAGATGGTTAAATTTGTCAGGTTGTTACCGGGTTAGGGAAGGAGAAGTCCAGATTCCTCCTCCCTTCTCATTTGAAGAAGAATGGAGCCTTGTCTGTGCTGATTTATGTTCTTGGAAAGAGGAGAAGGGCAAAAGATAAAAGCAGAGTTGTAAAGTGCTGTGATGAAGTCGGCAACACCTGAAGAATCTCTCCTGCCTGGAGAAAAGGGAGATCTTGGCTACTGGGGAAAGGTAGGTTTCAGTTTGTATTGTTGCCATTTTGAAAATGGAGACCTGCATCTACTCTGACTTTTCTAGGTTGAGAACTTTGAAGCTCCACCCACTAGATTTTCCTGAGATAGTAACTAGGTCTTAAGGAGTGACATAAAAAATCTTTCTCTTCAAACTGCATAGGTCTGTTCCATTTCCTACAGCATAAAATGAAGAATGACTGATGAGTAATCTTTCCTTATTTAGGTTATAAGCAAATGACAGAATTGTTACACATGAAAAACCCAACCTTGGGGAAAAATTTACAGGTGAGGTTTTGCCTAATTTTCACCTGACCAGATCCTTTTTATTGTTTGGCTTGCATCTAGACCAGTCTTTGTGTGTCCGAATCCTATGGGCACAGAGCGAGTAAGAACACAGAGCCAAAGAGTTGGGGAGGGGAGAAGGAGGGGCAGAAGGAGAGCAGTCACTAGCGAGGCCGCAAGGTCTTACTTGCCAACCAGACTTTGGAGTACATCCATCCTTTTAATGCAGCGATCACAGTGTCATACAACTGTGTCCGGGAGACTGTGTACACGTCAGTAAGCTGATTGTTTTCTTCCATTCTGAACCCTTGAGAGGCTATCCTTGAGAAAGACTGAGAGCTCTCTATAGCACAGTATGTCTGCAGTACCTGTAGCTGAGAGCCAGTCTGCAAGAATGACAGTCAGCTCCACTGCATTCAACTGCAACTCTGACCCTCCCTGGGTTGCCTGAGGTGGGTCTTCTTTATTTTGGATTGTGGGTTTCCAAATACAAAAATGATGAGTTGAAGTACATAAGTTCTAACATCCTTTCAAGGTTAACAGAAATATGCTGGTCTTAACAAATACTTATTAACTATAAGGTAACACATTTCCTTGTGTCAAAGAATTATAGCCAAGCAATTGTTACTAAACAGAAAAGCCATCCTATTAGGGTAGTCCTCCCAGCCATAGATCCTTATTTACATTTAAAAAAGAAAGGGTGGGACCCACATGCAACTCACTAGAGTGGGAGCCTCTTTATTGTCTCCATCAGTCAGTTGAAGAAAATCCCTTCCTTCCTTCAGACTTAATTGGTTTTTGGGCACTGTAGTCCCCTAGTGCCATGATTTTCTTCTTCAACATGAGCTCAGGTGCAATTTTCTGTGTACGCTTGAGGCTAACGAGACAGCTCTAGTTACCAAGAGTATCATTCATAGGAAACATTCCCCAAATATGTCCAGAGATGAATTGAAATTCTGAAGAATTTGACTTTTTTGAAATGTCCCTGAGATGCATCATCTCTTGGGGGAGCGGGGTCCTAAATGAAAATTAATTCTCTAAGGCCCTGGAGATTTTTTTCTTTCGGCCATTAGTAATGACTATGTAGTCTCACATCAGACTAACTGCTTTGAAAATAATAACTATAAACTCCAAAATAAAAGTACAAGTAACTACCTGAAAGCTTAAGAGTGGAAATTTTAGGGAACACACTGAAAAAAAGATTCATATTGGGGAAAATGTAATAACATTGGTTGATTTTTCTCATGTGTATATGAGTGTGTGTGTGTGTGTGTGTGTGTGTGTGTGTGTGTGTGTGATTTTTTCTTTTAGTCAGAAGGTGAGCTGTAGGATGTGCTGTTTAGGTTGGCTGAAGTTTATATAAAAGCTAGAGCTGATCTTCCCTGAAGAACAGCAAACAGTTTAGCACAACAATGGTTCTTAGCAAGTGAGAAGTGTGATGGGCATTGGAAAAGAGAAAGCCAGAAAAGGGAGTCATAAATTCGGTGCATAACCTTATCTAACTATACGGTTGAACCTAGAACCATGCATGCAGAAAACATATTACAAGTAGACTAGCCAAGACCAAGCCAAAATTAACTGAGAATTGATTTTGTTTAGTTTTGAGGCCTCAGGAATTGCCTGCTTGAATAACTTAACAGTTTTTAGAGGACTATAGAAAATTCCAGGGTTTATATGGTATAACATTCACAAAGTTCAGGATACAACACATTTTTTCAGTATATAAAGAAAAAGAAAAGTAACCCATTATAAAAGAATCTACAAAGACTGACACTCAAATGTCTCAGAAATCTAAATTAACAAACAATAATCTCAAAGCGTTGGTTAAACTGTGCTCAATAATGTAAGCATAACATGCACATGCTCAAAGAAAAGACAGAGAACTATACTAGAAAAGATTAAAAAAAGAATCTGAAATTTAGAACTAAAAACACCCCATAATATCCAAAGTCGTCCAAAACTGTTCTGGGTTTGAGAAATCTATTTGAAGAGGAAAAAGACCTGTGTTACGTTTTGAGGACCCAAAACCTTTTTACCTTGCTCCCCATTGCTTCATCAAATTTAGTCGTCCTTCATAGGTGAAATTTTATACACTTTATACACATTGGTCAGCATTTCCACATGTCTGCTCCATGTCACCTCCAGGAAATGGTCACTCTACTGTTCTATCAGTTCACCTTCATAGCTCCTGCATGTAATTTTGATCATGTAATTATATGTCTTTCTCTTCACTTGACCGTAAATAGTTCTATTTATCTATTTTTTTTTTGCGAGCACTATTCTGAGTACTATAGCATTGTATCTTTTGAAATAAAGTAGTAGATTATTTCCAGTTTTGTTCTTGTTGAAGATTGGTTTGGCTATTCATTTGTGGTTTTTAAAGGGACTTCAAGCTTGCTTGGGGAATTCTGTGAAACGTTACTGAAATTTTGAAAGGGATTATATAGCGGCTATACAACTCTTTAATTAATATAGGTATTTTGAAAATATGGATTTTTCTAATCCACAAATATAAAGTATCTTTATATCTTCCATTTTTTCATTCATCTTTTTTCAGTGTCTAAGTCTTTGACTATCTTGCTTAAATTTATTCCTTAGCATTTTTGATGCTGTTGTAAATTGGATTATTTTCTGATTGCCTTTTTGGATAAATCATATACTAATCTATAATATTAAATAGAAATGCAATTGATTTTTATATATTGACTTTGTATTCTGGAACTTTACTGAATGTTTTTACTGGCTTTGGATTTTTTATTTTGTTTTTTTCTTTTGTAGCATATTCTGGTTGTTTTCTACACATAAAATCATGCTACCTATAATCAGAGACAATTTTACTCCTTTCTTTCTGCCCATGTGTATTTTATTTCTTTCTCTGATTGCTCTGGTTAGGACAACCAGTACTATGCAGAATAAAAGTAGCTAAAATGAGCACCTCTGTCTTCTTGTTGGTTTTACATGAAAAACTTTCAGCTTATCCCCATGAAAGGTGACATTGGCATGAGTTTGCCACACTTGACCTATATTCTGTTTAACTACACTTTTTCTCTGTTTAATTAATGAAGAGTTGTAATCATGGAATGATGCTAAATTTTGTGGGATGATTTTCCTGAATTTATTGAGATGGCATTATAGATTTCATCTTTCATTCTTTTGGTATGCTGATTCATATAGTCTTGACAAGACTAATTTGCATATATTGGTCTATCTTTGCAATCTCTTTTAATTATGGTGACCAATATTTTTAATGTACTGATGGCTCCAGTTTGCTAGTACTTTGTTGGCAACTTTAAAATCTATTCTTACTAGGATATTGGACTGTGAAGATTTTTCTTTTTACATAGTGCCTTCATATGGCTTTGGTACCAGTTTAATGCTGGTCTCATAAAAAGCATTTGAAAATGTTCTCTCCTTTTCAATTTTTGGAAGCATTTAAGAAGGATTTCCACTAATTAGTCTTTAAATGTTTGCTATAATTCAACTGTGAAGCTCTGGAAATTTTTTCCTTAGAATTTTCTTTTTTTTTTGCTAAGTTTTATGTTTCTAAGAATTTGTCTGTTCTTGTAGGCAAATCAATTTATTGATGTATAATTATTTATTGTAGTCTCTTATGATGCACTTCTGTAGTATCAGTTACAATTTTCTCTTATTTCTCATTTTATTTACTGGAATATTATTATTTTTTTCCAGGGCTAGGGAAAGATTGTCAATTTTTCTTATTGCTTTAAAACAATAAATATTAAACAATAAATATTGTTTTAACTCAATATTTCAGATAATTGCTATTGTTTTTTAATCTTTATTTCTACTCTAATATTTACCACTTATTTTTTTCTAACTTCTACTTCAGTTTTTTTCTTTTTCTGTTCCTAGAGGAATGAAATTATGCAGTTTATTTGAGATATTTATTTTCCTTCAGGTAGGTATTAATCCTATAATGCATTTCTTAGAACTATTTCTGTGGAATTTTGTAATTTTTTGGTATTTTTGCATTTACATTTTTTCTCAAGATGTTTTTTTTCCCCTTTTGATTCTTTCTTTGACCTGCCTGAACAGTCCCCCTGAGCACATTCTTGTGTTAAAAGAGTTAAAAAGGTAAGTGGATAGAAAGAAATGCAGAGAGTCATTTCTCCAAGTATTTTGTTGTTTTTAGACATTATCAAGTTTTGTCTTTCTTGGAAAAAACAAAACAAAACAAAAAACAACGAGCCAACAAGGATGAAAAGAGAACAAGTTTTGATCCAAATTAAAACTAAAGCTTCTTTCAACTGATTTCTTCACCTATGAATACTCAATAAACAACATTACTTTTTTAAAAAATGATGAGCAAGATCATGTGAGAAAGCACATTGGGAGAAACATTTATCCTTACAGGTAGGAAAAATTTAATTGTTATGCTTTTACTTATTAAGGCAGGAAAAACTATAAAGAATGACTTTATGCTTAAAAGAGTCTAGTAAACCTACAGCCCAAACAAATAGTAAAGCGTGTCTTTTAAAACACAAATTGGCAAACTAAGAGAAAATGCTGCATGAATAAAGGTATTTATTGCAGTGACATCTAGTAACAAAAAAGACTTCAAACAGAATTAACCAGGGAGAAAGATTTTAAGTAAACTGTAGCACATATGAGACCATTATGTTCCATGTGAGAACACAGTTATCCTCAGGAACACAGGCAAGACTGTATACTTTTATTCCTCTGTCTTTACTTCTCTATAGATGACTCAGTAGGCTTCACATACACACAGGTCTTATTTCCCTGGCTTTCTAAGCATGAGTGCATGGCTGATATTTTTTATTCTTATTCTCCTATGCCTTAGTTTTCTGTTACAGCATAATAAATCAGCCTAAACATAGCTGTTTAAAACAACATGCTTGCCTATCACCTGAGGAATGGTTGAAAAAGATGTGGTATTTTTACACAATGGAGTATTATTCAGCTATTAAGAATCATACACTCAAAGCCTTTATATTGAAGTGAATGCCACTTGAACATATACTCATAAGTGAAATAAATCAGAAACACATGTGTAAATATCGTATAGTTTCCCTAGTAAAAGAACTAAAAAGAAGAAATACAAATAGAAAGGTATAATACAAGTAAAAGGGAAGCAGGATCTCGAGGACTAACTAATCAGAGAGGGAAAGGAGAAGAGTTAGGAAACATGACAATGTCAAGACATACAGTTATATGTAGAAGATGGACAAGACAATGATCCTGAGAATCTTCAGAAGATTTTTTTAATCTACCAGTTAATTGGAAAGATTCTCACACTGACCAACTATATATACTGATACCTGTGAACTAAGCAACTGCACTGCAGATGGTAATCTGTAGTAGTAGTTTCATGCTTGGAGTGCCTGTCATTCTGGTCTTCTAAATATGGGCTGCTTCTCATGACATGCCAGTTGCTGCTATGAAGTCTTGTGGGTATATGGTTGTTCAAAAAGAAGGGGGTGGTGAATGAAAGCAAAAGACAGGAAAAGGAATATTGTGGGACTATCTTGACTCAAAGTTGTATGTGGTGAGATTTTAGGATTTATGTGTAAACATAAGAAGTATACAATTCTTTATGCCTATTTTTAAAATATATTCTAATTTTTAAATGTTTTTTATCATATTCTCTAGGGACTTAAAGTTCAACATATCAATACATGATGAAAAATACCTGTTCCATATTCTGCCTAAAATGTTTGATATGTAGACAGTTAGTAAGGTTAAGATTAACAGCCTAAGTTGTATGGCAATAACAATAACCTTTTCTTCTGGATGGTTAACAACCTAAGTTTGCAAACCAAAATTAGATGAAAAGGATGACTGCAAGGAAAGCCAACATTTTGGCCCTAGGCTTCCAAGGTCATTTAAGACTCAGGACATATAAGAACTTGTACTGTAATGTCATGTAACTCGGCAGTGTCCCAAATTTTCTGATCAAGGAGATTATGGGGCCAAAGAAGAAAGTGATCGATGATGTAGAGTGTGGCTAAGGAGAGTCACATGGAGAGAAAACATTTTCTCAGGCTTTCACAGAGAAAGCAATGGCCATGACTCATCCACATGACTGACACTGACAAACAATCTGAGGTACAGGATCTGAGGATAAATCCTGAGGTGATTTCACTGACCTTGTCAGAAACAAAAGCTACAACTCTTGTTGCATAGGTCTTGCTTTACCTTGGTCTTGACCACCCAGCAGAAAAGTATAAAAGTGGAATATAAGAAGTAAAGCCATGTTGTTATGTTGAGCTGTAGGGGACTCAGGTCAACAATTTCTGACATTGCCAGTCAAGCGGAACACCCAATGCTATTATGTACTACTGAACTCTTTTAGAATATTTTGCTGAGTTAACACACCTATAATATTCAAATAACGGAACTTAACAAAAAAAGGGGATACAGATGAATGTCCATTTTGTATCTGTGTATTCAAAGTGGTTAGGATAGATATGTAGTTACATTCTCTTAATGAATAGAGGGATTTGTTCCAATAGTGTTTGTAGATAGGAAATCATGTCCGAATCTTGTACAGCAATTAACCACTGGGAGGAACACATGCAATGTGTTAATTGTTGAAACTGTCCTACCAATTCGATTTGAAACTGTGTCATTGCTATTTGTTTATCAATAAAATTATGAGGAAAAAAAGAAACATAAAAAAATTAAAAAATAAAACAACATGCCTTTATCACCAACATCAGAAGTCTAGGTGGGACGGAAGAAGCTCTCAGAATTGCACAGGAGCTGAAGTCTAGGTAAAAGCTAGTATAACTACAATCTGGAGATTTTTGGAAGAACCTACTTCCTGAATTTTTCTGGTTCTTAAAATAATTTAATTCTTTGCAGTTGCAGTTCTTGCTTTTTTCTCAGTATAGCAAAACTCACTCTAAATTCCTAGAGTTTTTCCATAGGTGCCCTTCCATGTCAGCAATAAACAATTTCCCTTATGTGTCACTCTTCTCATGCTTTAAATCAGACTTTTTTTTCTACCAACTGGAGAAAACCATGCTTTTCTGGGGTTCATGTAATTAGGTTAATGCCACATGCATGCTCGCCCACCACCATCTTAAGGCCAAATGACTTGTAACCTTCATTGTATCTACAAGTTCTCTTTTACCATGTAACTTCACGCAATGATGGGAATCAAACAAAAGGGACAAAGGCATGAGATCCCTTTAGGTTCTGCTTCCCACTCCAAAAGAAAGCCATAAGTTTCACTTTATCATTTCTTTTAGCACTTTATTCAGTTGTCTTAATCAGAGTATTTTCTGAACTGCAAATACACCCTGATTTCTTCACAGACTTCTATCTCTTTTACTGCTTTATCAATAACAAAAACTTAGATTTAAGTCTTGGTAGCATTTATTAGTTGTGTGACTCAAAATCTCACTTAACCTCTTTGAATCTATTTGCTCACTGAAAAGATGAGGACAATGATTTCATCACTGGACTGTTATGAGGATAACATGACACCCTGTATCTATTACTCACCAAATAGTAGTACATGCTATTCTATTTTCTCATCATCAACCCACTCATCCTCTTCATTGGCCGGGTAAAGGCTGTCCACACTATATCACTCTTAATCAAATCAGTATTCCATTACAGATCTTTCTTGATAGAGAAGGGCAATTTTTGGATGAAAAGAATGTGGGAAAAAATTTAAAAGAAGAGTTGAGTTACAATAATAGTAAGTAGCCTAAGATGATAGAAATATGGAAATTACAACTTAGATATAAATTAACTCTTTTACTCCAAAAGATCTTACACTTTTAACAGTACATTGAGCTCCATAGAGACAGCACTTGGGCAAGTGAGAGTGGGACAGGCACTGGGTGATTCTGTATCTTGCTGAGGAAAACAAGAAAACATGGATAAAGAACATCCTAAGTAACTGAGTGGCAAAATGTCATCCTCTTCATTCTTTGTGTAGACTTGCTGAGAAGAACACAAGAAGAAGCACCCAGATGCTTGCATTAAAATCTCAGCATTTGTTAAGATGTCCTCAGGGAGATGAAAGACCATTTCTGCTAAAGAGAAAAGAAAATTTAAAGACATGGCAAAGGTGAACAAGGCTCGTATGAAAAAGAAATGAAAACTTACATTCTTCCTAAAGGAGAACAAAAAGAAGTTCAAAGATCCCAATGCACCCACGAGCCCTCATTTGACCTTCTCCTTGCTCTGTTCTGAGTATTGCCCCCAAAATCAAAGGAAAACATCCAGGCCTCTCTGTTGGTGGTGTCGCAAAGAAACTTGGAGAAATGAGAAATAATATGACTGCAGATCACAAGCAGCCTTATGACAAGAAGGTTGCTAAACTGAAGGAAAAGTTCAAAAAGGGCATCTGGCTAAAGGAAAAGCTGATTGCAGTGAAAAAGGGAGTCATCAAGGCTGAAAAGTTTAAGAAAAACAAGGAAAAGGAGGAAGATTAGGATGAAGAGGAGGAAGAAGATGGAGAGGATGATGATGAATGAGTTGGTTCTAGCACAATTTTTTTTTCTTGTCTATAAAGCATTTAACTCCCCATTACACAACTCAGTCATTTTGAAGAAAAAAAAATTAAGATGTAAGGCTGTGTAAGATTTGTTTTTAAACTGTACAATATCTGAGAACCGCCCAACCCCAGGACCTGCGAGTGTGTGGGAGAGCTTCTGTGCTGTTCTGTGCCCTCTGGACCAAGCCCAGGCCTGCCGTGTGAGAGATACCAATCCCTTCGTTTTGCGGACCTTCCCCACCTCTCCAGAGCCAGCCCAACCCTGCCTTGTGAGTGAGGACTTCCACCATGCTCTTGGAAGCCCTGCAGACCTGCCAAAGCCCAGGCCTGGTGAGTGTGTGGGAGAGCTTCTGCACTCTCCTGCTCCCACCTCATACAACTCCAGACTCAACTCAGGCCTGGCATACAGACCTGGGGTGAAACACTGCAGCTGAAGTCCCTGCAGTGAGACTAGGGTCAAAACCACACAGCTAATTCAGGAGCAGAACATCTTGCCAGAGGGGCACAGCAGGCTCACCTCCAAAGGCAGCAGCACAAAGGAGCTGAGCACAGTAACCAAACCCAAGCCAGGCACAACTGGATGAACTAGAACTTGGTATATTGCTACCTGAATTTTAGTAGGTGCTAAGGTTACAACTGCACCAAAGCTCTACACCAAAGGTCAGTGGACAATGCTATACAAAATGACAAAGAGAAGGAGCAAAATGCAAACTCAGGTCCCGAGCTCACCAAAAACAAGTGAAGAAGACACTAGCACAGCTGAAATGTCTGAATTAATAGCGTCTGAAGTAAAGAAACAATAGCAGAAAGGTATAGAGGAACTCAGACCAGAATTAATCTCTGAAATAAAAACAGAAATATATGAATTAATAGTACCTAAAGAAACAAGAGCAGAAAAGTATAGAGGAAATAAGACCAGAATTAATCTCTGAAATAAAAACAGAAATATATGAATTAATAGTACCTAAAGAAACAAGAGCAGAAAAGTATAGAGGAAATAAGACCAGAATTAATCTCTGAAATGAAAAAAGAAATCTCTGAATTAAGAGCATCTGAAATAAAGAACCAAATGCAGAAACATATAGAGGAAATCAGATCAGAAATAAACTCCGAACTAAAAGAATTAACAACTACTTCTCAAGAAAACACTGATAAAAAATAGAAGATATTAGAAAAGTGATAGATTCCTTGAATGAGCAATAGAAGAAAGAAACAGATCACATAAAGAAGAGTCAAAGAGATATAGAGGAACTTAAAATATCAAGCAAAAGCTTTCTAAAACATTTTGGGAAAAGTGAAGATAGTTTCAGATCTTGAAGATGATATCCCAGCTAAAGAAAAGGTAAGAAAAGATCTCTTAAAAACAACTAGGATGCAGGAAAAAGTAATTCACCACCTGCATGACGATGCAAAGATGAATAATGTGAGACTAATAGGCATCAATGAAAAAGGAGTCAATACAAATAATATAAAAAGAATATGGGCAAAAGTAATAGCAGAAAACTTCCCAAATATGAGGAGACAATCGGGCATTCAGGTAACTGAAGCCATACAGAACACCAAATAACTTCAAGCCAATTAAAAATACACTGAGACATATAATAGTCAGATCTCAGAAATCCAGCACAAGAACAATATATTGAAAGCAACTAGAGAAAAGAAACAGATGACATTTAAAGGAAAATCCATGGGAATAATGGCTGACTTCTCTTCACAAACCATGAAGGCAAGAAGAGCATGGAGCAGAGCACTTCAAGTCCTCTATGGAAACAAATTCCAGTCCAGACTACTATACCTTGCAAAACTCTCTTTCAAGTTTGATGGAGAAGTGAAATATTTCCATGACAAAGAACAACTAAAGAATTTCATGATGACAAAGCCAATCCTACACAGGCTCCTGAAAGATGTTCTAGAAAGGGACCAAAATGATCAGAACTCCAAAAATGAGAACAGAAGAAACCCACTAAATAGGGCAAACAATTAAACACAGGAGAAAAAGGAGTAAATAACAGCAGGTAAATAATATCTCAATTGTAAGGCAATACATCTCAATTATAACCATCAATGTAAATGGAGTCAATTCACCAATTAAAAGAAATAGATTGGCACAGTGGATTTGGAAACAAAATCCATCAATATGCTGTATACAAGAAACACACTTAACTATAAAGAAACTCATAGGCTGAAAGTCAAGGGATGGAAAAAAGTACTACATGCCCCAGCACCTCAGAAAAAAGCAGGGGTAGCAATCCTATTCTCAGACAGTCTCAACTTCAAACCAAGAATGATCAAGGGAAATAAAGAAGGCCACTATATACTGGTTAGGGGAAAAATTCAAGAGGAAGAGGTAACATTCATAAATGTATATGCACCAAACACGGGAGCACTCAACTATATAAGACAAATCTTAATGGACATGAAAAATCTAATATCTAATACCAAAATCTTAACAGGATATCTTTATAGCCCCTTATTCCAAAAAGATAGGTCAACCAAGCAAAAAATTGGCAAAGAAATAGCAGAACTGAACCAGAGCTTGAAACAAATGGACTTGGTGGATATATACAGAGTGTTCCACCCAACCACAGCTTAATACACATTTTTCTCAGCTGCACATGGGTAATTTTCTAAAATAGACCACATACTCTTCCATAAGTCATGCTTAAGTATATGCAAGAAAGCAGAAATTATCACATGCATATTATCTGACCACACTGAAATGAAACTAGAATTAAGTGAAGCAAGAAAATAGAAAAACCCCTTAAAGACATTGAAATAAAACAGCACTGTACACAGCAACAAATGGTTCACAGATGAAGTTAAACAATAAATTCAAAACTATCTATAAATGAACAAAATTTCAAGCACAACTTATTGGAATTCATGGGATGTGATGAAAGCAGTACTCATAGGGAAATTTATAGCTATGAACTCACACATTAGGAAAACAGAATGATAACAAATAAACACCCTAATGATGCAACTCCAACATCTAGAAAAGGAAGAGTAAACCAAACCCAGAGTCCAAAGATGAGGAGAAATCATAAAAGTTAGAGGAGAAATTAATTCAATTGAGATGAATAAAACAGTTCAAAGAATTAATGAATCAAAAAGCTGGTTCTTTGAAAGATTAAGTAAAATTGATAAGCCCCTGGCTAACCTAATCAAAAAGAGGAAAGAAAAAATTCAAATACAAGTAATAAGGGATGAAAAGGGTGTAAATACCACAAACCCAGTAGAAATTCAGAAGATTATCAATAGCTACTTTGAGAACCTTTACTATCACAGAATAGAAAACACAGAAGAAATGAACAGACTCCTAGAAAGGCACAAATTACCAAAACTGAATCAAGAAGATATAGCAACTCTCAACAATGAATGAGAGTTGAAATGTGAAATGTAATAAAGAGCCTGCCAACAAAGAAAAGTCCAGGTCCAGATGGATTCACAGCTGAATTCTACAAGAAATTTACAGACTATATAATCCCTATACTCCTCAAACTCTTCAATAAAATTGAAAAAGAAGCAATCCTCCCCAAATCATTCCTGTAGGCAAGTATTATACTGATACCAA
Organism: Octodon degus; assembly: GCF_000260255.1. Lineage (NCBI taxonomy): Eukaryota > Metazoa > Chordata > Mammalia > Rodentia > Octodontidae > Octodon > Octodon degus. The sequence continues at coordinate 6,007,394 of NW_004524670.1, forward strand.
AACCAGGGAAAGATGCAACTAAGAAAGAGAACTACAGGCCAATCTCCCTCATGAACGTAGATGCAAAAATCCTCAATAAAATCCTAGCAAATAGAATACAGCAAATCATCAAGAAGATTATACACCATAACCAGGTAAGATTCAACCCAGGGATGCAAGGATGGTTCAATATATGCAAATCTATAAATGTAATATACCACATCAATAGAACCAAATCTAGAATCCACATGATCATCTCAATTGATGCAGAAAAGGATTTTGACAAAGGCCAACACTCATTCATGTTCAAAGTTGTACAGAAAATTGGAATGGATGGACTTTACTTCAATCTGATAAAAGCCATCTATGACAATCCAATGGCTAATATAATCCTAAATGGGGAAAAACTGAAATCTTTTACTCTGAGATCTGGTACAAGACAAGGATGTCCTCTATTATCTCTCCTCTTCAATATAGTTCTGGAATCATTATCTAGAGCCATTAGACAAGAGAGAGAAATACAAGGATTAAAAATAGGTAAAGAAGTTAAACTATCATTATTTGCAGATGGCATGGTACTTTACTTGGAAGACCAAAAAAGCTCCACCAAGAAACTACTAGAATTGGTACACAAATTCAGTAGCATAGCAGGATGCAAAGTCAATACCCAAAAGTCAGTAGCTTTCCTCTGCACAGCTAATGAACACACTGATAGGGAAATTAGAAAAACAATACCTTTTACAATAGCACCAAGGAAAATGAAATACCTTGGAATTCATCTAAAGAAGTCAAAGATCTTTTCAAGGAAAATTACAGTACTCTGAAAAAAGAGATTGTAGAGGATTTCAGAAAAAGTAAAGATATTTCCTGCTTCTAGATAGGAAGAACCAACATTGTGAAGAGGGCCATACTCCCAAAATTGCTGTACAGATTTAATGCAATCCCTATCAAACTACCACCAACATACCTCACAAACTTAGAGAAATCATTCCTAAAATTTGTCTTGAACCAGAAAAGACCTAGAAAGGTCTTTTCTACCTAGCAAAGGTAATTCTGGCTAACAAAAACAAGGCAGGAGGTATTACAATTCCTGACTTGAAATTATACTACAAAGCTACTGTGATAATGTCAGCATGGTATTGGCAATGAAATAGACCCGAGGATCAATGGAATAGATTAGAAGATGCAGAAACCTCTCTGAATACACTCAGCCACCTAATTGTCAACAAAGGGGCCAAACATGCTTACTGAAAGAAAGCTAGCCTCTTTAACAAATGGTGCTGGAAAAACTGATTCTCTGAATGCCATAAACTTAGACTTGACCCAGGTCTATCACCATACACTAAGTTAAAGTCAAAGTGGATCAAAGATTTAACCTTTGAAACACAATACTAAATCTCCTGGAAGAGAAAGTAGGAGGAACTCTTGAAGACTAGGGGTAGGCAAAGAGTTCATGAACAAAAATCAAATAGCACAGGTAACACTTGAAAGAATTAACAAACAGGACCTCCTCTCATTGAGAAGTTTTTGCAAATGAAAAGAAATTACAAACAAAGTGAAGAGACAACCTACAAATTTGGAAAAAATCTTGACTAATAAGCACTGAGACAAAGGTCTGCTCTCTAAATATATAAAAAACTAATAAACATTAGCTCCCCAAAATTTAAAGACCCAGTCCAGAAATGGACATCCAAGATGAACACACACTTCTCAGAGGATGAAATTAAAGAAGGAATAAATATACAAAAAAAATGCTCCACATCACTAGCCATCCATGAAATGCAAATTAAAACAACACTGAGATACCATCTCACCCCACAAGGAATAGCTATCATAAACAAATCAACTAACAACAAATGTTGAAGAGGCTGTGGGTAAAAAGGAACTCTTCTCCACTCTTGGTGGAATGTAGACTGGTGTAACCACTATGGAAATCACTGTGGAGTCTCCTTAAGAAACTAGGACTGGAAATCCCATTTAAACCAGCTATCCCCCTACTGGGAATTTTCCTAGAGAAACTGAAAACATCATATCATAGTGATATATGTGTACCTATGTTTATAACAGCACAATTTATGATAACCAAATCTTAGAAACAACCAAGATGCTCATCACCTGAAGTATGGATGAAAAAGATGTGGTAGTTTTATACAATGTAGTATTACTCAGCTATAAAAAGTGATAACCTCAAAACCTTTATATTTAAGTGGATGTCACCTTAAGATGTACTCATAAGTGAAATAAACCAGACCCACATATGTAAATATTGTATAGTCTCCCCAACATTAGAACTCAAAAAAAGAAATAAATTAGAAATGTATAACACAATTAAAAGGAAAGTGAGAACTTGAGGATTAGACAATGAGAAGAGGGCAAGGAGAAAAACTAGGAAACATGACAGGGCTAAGCCATACATTTATACATACAAGATGGGTAAGGCAATGATCCTGAGAACTATCAGCAGGTCGTTGAATCTAGAAGTTACTAGGTGAGATTCCCACCCTGACTAACTATATATGCTGTTACATGTGAACTCAGGATCTGCACCAATTTTAGCAATGTGTGATAGTGGGGTCATGCTTGGGATGCCTGTCATTCTGTTCTTCTAAATACTTACTGCTTATCATGACATACCAATTATGGCCATATTGTATCTCAAGTAAATGTTTTTTTTTAAAGATATTCCATCTTGTCCTACCAATTTTATTTGAAACTGTCTCATTGCTATTTATCAATAAAATTATGGAAAAATTAAAAAAAGAGGAAAAGACTAAAAAGTGACTTGCAGACTTCTATGTTGAGAACAGAATGTAAGGGATAAGGGTAGGAGCAGGGAAACCAGTGGGGAGGCTCCTAACAACAAGCACAGAAGTGACATACCTCAGTATCTCCTGTGTGTCAGGCACTGTGTGAAGTATAAAACATGACCTTCCTGAGAGAGTCACCACAACAAGCCGATGGTCCCCACTTCTCAAATAGTGGAAACTGAGTCTGAGGCTAAGTAATTGGCTCAAGTTCACACAAGTTCTCTAGTTTGGATCCATAACTTCTACCCAATAAAACTTTTCTTTTGTTTATTCAATATACCACAAAATTTCCAGAAGGTGTCTTAGGAACCTCATACTAGAACTACTAAAACTAGAGGAATGGAGCAAGCAAGGGAAGAGAAAGCAAAGGAGGAACTCACAACAGTTGTTCCCTAGAGAATCAGCACCTCCTGGATATAATACTTGTCTATTCAATGTATTAGGAGTGGAAAGTGAGGACAGCTGGACATTTAAGGCACATTAAAATCTGGCCTCTGGGGGGGAACTACCCACTTGCCCCCCCTTCCTGTCCCTCTCTAGGGACAGGAGCTTTCTTTCTCTCAACAAATATATTCTGCTCATAACCTCCGTTTGTTCCTAAAATTCATTCTTCGGTTTTAGAGAATACAAACTTGTGCAGGTCAGGTCCAGAGATCGCTTTTTCCTATGTCATTTGGAGGTTCCCTATATTGTTTGGAGGTCACCCACCTGAGACCAGTTTTTCTCCCTGTATCATTTTGGAGTTTCCCACTGAGATCATTGGACAGAGGTATGAGTTTGCTTTTCTGTCATAAATTCTGAATTGGGACTTGCTTAGGTAACAAATTTATGTTCCAAATGTTAATATGTCTTTGCCCATTGCTCATAATTGTTCATGCTTTGCGTTGTACAGTTTTGCTTCACATAGTACTGTTAAAATTGCTTACAATTGCTTCTGTTTTGTCTTTTATATTGTTGGTAAAATGTTGGTCAAAATGTTGTCAGTAAATCTTGTGGAAATGTTAAAAAAAGAAGATATTCCATCTTATGCCTAAGATGTTTGATATTCACACACATAGTGAGGTTAAATCCACCTGCATATGTTTTAGGGCCATAATATGCTTCTTTTCTGGAGGGTTAACAACCTAAGTTTGCAAACCAAAAATTAGAGAAAAAGAAGGACTGCAAGGACAACCAACATTTTGGTCCTAGCCTTCGAGGTCAGTGAGGACTCAGGACATAGGAGAACCTGTACTATAACATCATGTAACTCAGTTATGCCCCAAATTTTCTGATCAAGGAGATTATGAGGTCACAAAGGAATGTGATCAATGATGTAGTGTGTGCCTAAAGAGAGTGACGTGGAGAGAAAAACATCTCTCAGGCTTTCTCAGAGAGCTAATTGGTCAAGCAATGGCTATGACTCATTCACATGGCTGACACTAAAAAAGGATCTACAAAGTGCAGTACAGGGTTTGGGGATAAGTCTTGAGGGCACTTGATTGACCATGTCACATACAAAAGTTACATTTTTTGTTATATAGTTTTTGCTTTACCTTGGTCTTAACCATCAAGCAGAGAAGTGTAGAAATGAGGTTTAAGAAGTGAAGCCATGTTAATATGCTGAGTTGTGGAAGGCTCAAGTCATCAGATTCGGACATTGCCAGTCCTGTGGATAACCCACTACTACTGTGGAGTACTGGAGGATATTGGGGTATTTTGCTGAATTCATGCACCTACAATATTTGGATGACAATGGAATACCCTTCTCTGTCAAAACTGAACCAATAACAGGTGATATAAATTATGGACAGTTTATATCTGTATATATCAAATAGTTAGGATAGCTATATAACTACTTTATCCTAATTCAATTAGAAGAAAGATCTGTACTAATAGTGTTTGGACAGGATATCATGTCTGCATCTTGTGCTATGAATGACTACTATGAAGACTATATGCAATGTATTAATTGTTGTAACTGTCCTACCAACCTGTTTTGAAGCCATTGCAATTTTTTCTCAATAACATTAATAAAGATATCTAGAAAAAAATCTTTAAAAAATAAACTGTACAGTATCTTTTTTTGCATAGTTAACACAGTACCAAATGTGTCTTTAGATAGCCCTTTCCTGGCGTTATTTTTAATAGCCACTAACTTTGCCTGGTACACTATGGGGGTTGTAAACTGGCATGGAAATTTAAAGCAGGGTCTTGTTGATGCACAGCAGAAAATAGTTGTATATGCAGACAGTAGTTTTCATCTTCAGTTGTCTCTGATGCAGCTTATACAAAATAATTGTTGTTCTGCTAACTGACTACCATTCTGTAATTGCAAAAATATGCTGCAACTGTTTTGTTGACATTCTGAATGCTTCAAAGTAAATACAATTTTTTTAAAAACCAAAAGCTCTTACAAGCTTAAATTCTTATAACTTGAAATCATTTAAATAGCTGTATTCTATATGATAGCAGTTTGTAACACAAAATATTAGTCACTGTCAGAATACGACCTCTTAAATCAAAATCAAGGAAAATGTGTTTAAATTCTGACCTTTAAAAGACTTATTATTTGGCCTTGAACCATTCACCTTACTTCTCTTGACCTTCTGGGAAATTTGAGAATTCTTGCATTGATGAACAAATGACATTTATGGAAAGATAAATCTCATATTAATAAAATAAATATTCATAGTTTCCCTCACATATGATATTCTGATACTCTTAATACATAAAGATATAATGTGTATTGGCTTTTTTGTGGTATAGGGAATTGAACTCAGCACCCTGTGCTTGACAGGCAAGCACTTATTCTACTGAGCTGTCTCTCCTACCCCTTTGTGTATTGGCTCTTAAAAACATAATATTTTATTTTCTTTTTCTTTTTTCTTCCTTGTATCTTATAAAAACTGAGCCTTTGAGAATTTTTTTAGTTTATTTATTCAGTTGGTACAGGGTCTTCCTACACAGCTTGGACATGTAGTGATCCTCCTATCTCAGCCATCACAGTTCTGGGATTATGGATGTTCACCACCATACCTGTTTTGGGGGCTGGCATAGTGCACCCAGCATACACAGAGTACAGATGTTTTTGGTTTCAGGATCTTCAATGGATACCAAAATTCATGGATGCTCATGTCCCTTATACAAAATGGATAGTATTTGCATATTACTTATGCACATATTCATATATTTAAATCATCTCTATGCAATGCCAGCATGGCACGTGGTACCGGGGATTGTATTCAGAACCTTGCACTTGCCAGGCAGGTGCTTAGACCACTGAGCTATCTCCCCTTGTCCTTCACACTTACTATAAGAATCATACAGATCTAGTTATAGTTTCTTACCAGTTGGTCACTTCCCTAGTTTTACCATTTTATACACAGCTTTAAGACTCAGAACTAAGTAGAAAGGGCCTTGTGAAGTTATTTTGACTTCACTAGGCTCCTGTCCCCTTTTCAGCACTGTGAATGCTTATTATAGTAAAATCACCATTTTATTTGTGTGTACTTCGTGTCCTCTGAGATTTTTATTTTGGATATTAAAGAAGCTTTGGAAAGAAAGATTCAAGATGTTTGTTCATCTTTTATCTTTCATTAGGAAAATTTTGAGAACAGTAGGTTCACAATGAAGCAGGGGGAGGATACAGAACTCTGTGAACAAAATTTGCCTGTATTTTGATGTCTAATATATTTGACATTTGAAAGAGAAAATATTTTTGATTCGATGAAACAAATGAAGGATAGATACATAGAAGATAATCATGTTCTAAACACACACACACACACACACACACACACACACACACACATACACAAAACAGTATTTTTGGTTTCAGGATCTCCAGTGGATACCAAAATTCACAGATGCTCATGTCCCTTATACAAAATGGGTAGTATTTGCATATTACCTATGCACATGTTCATATATTTTAAATCATCTCTATGCTACTCAAAATATCTAATATAATTTAAGTGCTATGTAAAAATTGTTATACTACATTATTTACAAAATGACAAAATATAATCCACAATATTTAATATTGAAGCAATTTTCTTCCAATATTTTTGTTTCTTAGTTGTTTGAATTTCCAAAAATATGGAACCTGCAAATAGAGAAGGCCCTTGGAAGATGAAATGCATTATACAAGATCAGAACCACAGCTGTACTTGGTTCTGCTTTGTGCAGTATGTACATAATAAGTTGGACTCTGGTTGTTGATTAAGCAAACTTAGAGTAGTGGTAAATCATATTAGAAGACGTCTACCACAGCAGCTCCCATCCTGCACACCTGCTGCAGTGCGACTTCACTGTGTCCTTCCTCCAGAGGTGAATTTGTGCTGCTCTGAAGTCCATACTTGTCACCTTCTTTGAACAGTATCATGTGGTCGAAGAGATGGTGGAACCTTTTGGGGCTACTTTTTAAAGAGATTTTGCAGCTTCTATTTTCAGACTTTTGTAATCCTTCTTCTTGAAATGTCCCCTTGAGGGAGTCGTGCTTGGAGAATACCCAAGTTGAAATGGGAAGAACTGAGGAGCTCTGATGACAGTCTCCGATGAGGCCCGCTGCCAGCAAATCCACTGCCTGCACATGGTCATGCAATTGAAGTTAGGTAAGATCAGCAAGTGGAGCCACCCAGAAATGCTGGAGAATCACAAAAAAGAATAAATTGTACTTTGTAAGGCACACATTTTGGGTGGTCCATTAACCCAAAATAGGTATCTGAGGCAATATCTATATTGGGAGGGTGGAAGGAAAGTTGTAGGAATAAAAGAAAGTTAAATTACCTGTTAAAGTGCCAGGAAATTAATAAAGAATAGTTTCAAAAGATAAATAAAGGGAAAGAGCACAAGAGTATATATTATTAGAGCTAGAACACTACAAGAAACAACTGAAGGATTTAAAGTTCTTGCCTGGGGCCAGACTGTGGGGTGGGCCAGGGGAATGCAATTTTTCATTAAAGATCTTTTAGTAGTATCTGATTTTTAACATGTGAACATAAATTGCTTTGATACAAATAAAATTTATGTATTTTTAAATTGTCCCTGGGATATGGAATTGTGTAAATTCAGGGCAGGGGAAGGCCTCAGGGCTTGACATTGAATGAAGAGACAGCTCCAGTATAGGAAATGGCTTTTTTTGCGGTCCGTTTTGCCCCTGAAGGCTTCTCCTCCCTTCTGTGTCTCCCTTTACAGTTTCAGTGCCTGACAACCGCTTCAGAATGAGGATGTTTTTAAGTTTTTAGGTTTAGAAGAGTAAAAGAACTCCTGAGCCAGTAATTCATTGTCCTTTTGTCTTAAGCTAATTTAAACCAGGGCACCATGCCTTTAAAAGAAAGGTAAAAAACAAAAAATCAGCATTACTTCAATTCTTAATATGTAAGATGAAAGAATAACATCTTTAAGTGACTAGCCCTAAATACTTCCAAATAGTCACAATTCTGTGTGATATAGTGCTGGAAAAATACTTGCAATTCCTTTTATATTTTAAAGAGAATAGAAAAATAATAGGTAAGACATTAGAAATGATACACAATTTTTTTTTAAAAAAGATGATAGGTATTCAATAATGGTTGTTATATTGTACATTGTCTTCAGTGTAGTTGCTCCAATTACCAGATACTGGTACATAAAACTGATTAAAGTAAAAATTTTAAGCATTCACTTCTCCCTTCAAAAAACTGATAGAACTAATAGTACAATCATCTTAGCTATTCTGTGTATATACACCACACGTTTTTTTCCTCCTTTTTAAAATAAAATCTGAAACAGATAAAGTAAAAAGGAAAGAAACTGAGCAAAAGGAATGAACAATTGGGATCAGGGAAAGGAGAAAAGAAGACTTGTAATTCTTCTATGCTACTTGGGAACCCTTTTTGCTTCTCAAAATGATACAAATTTTACATAAATAAGATAGTGTTAGTAACACATAGGTAGGAGAAACTTTGGAAATTTCGCTTATTTTTATTTTTGCTACATTTCTCTTTAGATTTCTTTTATTTTTTTCCTGTATTTTAGGGCAGGTTCTACAGGGTGTTCAGGGTCTCACTACTAGATCCGACTTGTAGTGATTCTCCTGCTTACAGTCTCCCAAGTGCTGGGATTACAGATGTGCACCACACCCAGTCTCTCTCTCTCTCTCTCTCTCTCTCTCTCTCTCTCTCTCTCTCTCTCTCTCTCTCTTTCTGGAACTGAGGGTTGAACTCAGGCCCTTGTGCTTGCCAGGGAAGTACTTAGTTTACTGAACTATCTCCCCAGCCCATGCCCAGTCTCAACTGCCATCTCAGCATGCTCCAGGGTGGGGACAACACAGCAGGCCAGGGGATCAAACTCCTGGCCCCTGCGTCTCCTTGCAGGTGCTTTATTCTTCTGAGCTGTTTGGTTGGCCCCTTAGGTTTCTTAATGCCATATTTTAGCCCATTAGCAGAGATTGCTTCAAGCCACCTATGTTTCTTAAAGCAACACGGTTTGTGGCTTCGGCTACACACTTTTGACAACTGAGCAACTTGGTTCAGACTTTGAAAATATCAATCAAAGCAGCTGTTTGGTAGAGTGTATTGAGTGATTTTCTCATCTTTCAGCAAGCTGTTGTGAAATTATATCACTTCAACTCAAGTATTTCTCATTCTCCCAAACATCTCTGTCTTCAACTGGCTCTCCTTTTGACTTCTCCTTGTCCCTGCCCCTATCTTAGTCTACCTGAGTTCTTGTTCAATCAGCTCCTCAATACACCAGGATGCAGAACCAAATCCCATTCTCATAGGCTATTTTAGCCTGCCAAACAACAAAATGTATAGCAAGTAAGCATGTGTGATAATCACTTAGTGTCATCTGTGAATCTAACATTTTATTAATTTCTAATTCTACCATCAAGCAAGAATATTGCATATCATTATTCACATTTTACAGATAATTTTTTTATAATTGGTTCAAGACCATATAACTAGACCAATGTAGTGACAGGATTTCTATCCATATCTTTGATCACAAAAGATAGTCTACTCTGTCACCTTGCATGCATATTATTGGCTCCCTGGGACTTACAAACCATTCCCATACTCTTGAGTTGATCCTAAGTAGATAGTTCTATCTTTCATTGATTATTTTGGGGCTTCTCACTGCTGCTATTTTTTTAATGGATTGTTATGGTTTGTGTCTAGTTGTCACCCCAAAGCCTCATGCAGATATGAGACAGACCTCTAGAGTTTGTGCATAATCCATGATCCAATGCTGGGATTATAGGTGTAAGTGCTGTGGGGATTATCAGTGTGAGTGCTACTCCTGGCCTGGGGCAGATAGCCTGAATGCAACATAAGGGAGACAACCTTGCTTTCTGTTGTCTTTGTTGCCACTACTCCCATTTGCTCTTGCTGTTTTGCTGCTTGCTACTGCCATTATCTGCTGCCCTCTACCATGTGCCACTCTGCCTTGGAGCCAGTTGAGTATAGACTGACGCTTCCACTAACTCTGAGCTAAATAAACCTTTCTTTTCTTAATTTTGAATGTCAGGTATTTTGTCCCAGCAGTAAGAGAAAAGTAACTAAGCTGTGGATTAAGCCCTAAATCTGAATGGTTCTCTTGCTTCTGTTAACTGAATGCCTGTTTGCTTTGGCAGAAGCCAGTCTACAGAATGGTCAGTCCTCTGAGAGTCCTGAAGTCTAATCTTACTTGATTCATCTCTCTGTTTCTTAATTTCTAATATTTCTACCCTTAAGCACAAACCTTCACAAAAATGAATTAATTCAATATTCATCATTTATTCATGTTGTTGTGTCCTAAGCGCTGTGATATGCTTACTGCAGAACAGTCAAATCAAGTACAAATACTGAACTCCAGAAGCTACTGTTGTGAAAGGTAGTTGAGATGCACAGATCTATATCAATAGTAACAGTAATTTTAATTGCAAGCACTCATAAAACTTTTACCATATTCCAGGTGCTTCACAAACATTGCTCTGTCCTTGGAGCAACCTGATATGATAATTACATTTCTATCTCCATTTACAAATAGACAAATAGTGGCAAGGAGGTCAGATCATGAATCCAAGGTTGTTTGGCCAGATCCTAGCTCTTAGCTCTGCTCAGTTTAACAAAGATTCTGTACCAAATGCAGAAGAAGTAGAAAGCCCAGGACTTTAGATGAGAGAGAAGTATCAATCAGCTTCATAAAACTCTGATGGCTTCCTGCAGTAGATAACACTTGAGCCAAATTCTTGAAGATGGATCATATGGTGCCATCGGAATGAACATACAGGGAGGTCAGTTTAAAAGGAAAGAATAGCAATTGGCTTGTCGTTTCTGGCTTATAGTTTCTGAGCCCCTGTTGTGATATGGTTTATCAGCATAGCATTAAGTTCCTGGTAATGTGAAAGACTGGGTAGCCCTTTGTTCATCAGTCTGAACAGGATTGGCTTTATCCCCTTTTAGCAGGACTCAAGATCTCTCTCAGTTTATCACTCACTCTTGAATGGTAGATTCCTCTGTATAAAAAAAAAATCTGTATGAAAAGGCCTTGAGTAAGGACAATGGCCAACGCAGGAAAGCAGTCATCAGCCATATCAAATGAATAGATTCACTGACTTGCCTTGGGAAGTGCTTTCACAGTTGCTCCACCTCAACAATTGCTTCTAATCAGAGACAGATGGTAGTGGGTTATTTAACCTCTCTGCCTTCCTGAATGTGATATGCCTCTGCTCAACTTGCTTGACAACTAAACTGAGGAAGATATCAAGCTAAGATGGTTGGAGAAAAATGTAAAAACATAATTCTTACCAACTATATATACCCTTCACTATGCCCCATCTGCTTCTGAAGATTATGCCCTGCCTTTCTCACTGAAGCCATAGCTCTAAGAGAAATCCAGCAAAAACCTAATGCCCACTGTATGTGACAATGTCATCGACCACAGCAAAAACTGTTGTGGGGATTCCTAGCTTGTTTAATCCTCTAACTTAAAGTTAGAGGATTAAAACTATAACCTTGTGAAGCAGCCACCCAGATGGGTTTGAAATTATGAGCTGCTATGACTTACCTCCAAATTCATAGAGATCAATAGTTGCATAATATTGAATATTGGCAAGAGAAAGCCAGCACACTTATTGGTTGCAACTGAGATTAGAAGTAGTCTAAATTTATAGAAGATAATTTAACATTAATTTTCAAAATTAAAAATGCATTTGATCTCAACAACTCTACTTCTAGGTGTTCATCGTACAAATACACTTCAGTGTGTGTGTGAATGGTATGCACAAGGATGTGCAATAGAGTACATTGTTGTACCTGTGTTGAATTATATACATTCATTAAAAAGAATTAAACAAAAAAATTATAACCTCATCTATCATCTAGCATCTTTTCCTGTGTTTGAGACCTAGTCATGCTATATAACGTAAGATGTCCTTGACCTTGTGACTCTTGTGCTACAACCTCCTGTTTGTGAGATTAGAGGCATAAGCCACTATGCACTGCTTATTTAGCATCTTCTTGGTTGGATTTTTTATTTCTATCATGTGATTTTTCTCCTACAGATCTGTGATCTGAGTGGTCTCTCTGATTAGGCCATTGTTTTTGGTTATGTATATTTTCCTAAACTACTACTTGCTTATCTAGTCCTGACATTAGGAATGCACCTATTTTCTTCCTTTCCTAAATCCGAACTTTGGCTTCACTGTTTATCTTCATTGTGTTCCAAAATAGTTTGTTCTTGCCTTGACAGTTGAGTTTTTATGTGAATTTTCTCAGAAGGTATTTTCAGAACATTCATAATAATCCTCATTGTTTTACAAATGAATTTTGACACTACTTCCTGTGTATGCATGTGCATGTTTGTCTGTGTATGCATAGCAAGACCATGTATCAAATACATAAATAAAAACAAAAATTTTAAAAAGTAGTTTAATTTATTATAATCATATTTGAATCTAAAGTATAGGTTGAAAGTCTGCAGATTATTTTGATAAAAAGCAGTCAACAAAGTTAATGCAAAAATACTAAATTCTAAGGATTATTATAAATTCATAGCTTTTATACAAGACCACACTGAAATATTTTTATAACACTTTATTGCTAGCATCAAAATGAAATGTTCATATAATTTAAAAATTAAAACACCAAAAAGTTTTGCTCGTATTGAATTCTAAAATATAGTTCTCTAACCAATCTAATAAATATCAAGAACTAATACTGAACAAGTTTTCAGCCATCTAGTGACTGGAAGATCTGTTCTCCAGTTTTCAGAGTATCAAATTTTATATTAAATGAGGTCCTGGAGTCAAAAACCTCCATAAACCCAACTTTACCAAATGTCTATGGCATGTGGACTTACATATTTTCTATTCTCTGCTTCAGTTATCAATAATGGGAATGATGGTACTTAGTAGTGATGAAACCCCAGGAAACAAAAGGCATAGCTGTCAAGCATGAAACTGAGGAGAAGAATAAGGAATGTCATGAATTAAGGATGGAAAATAGGTAAAGCAAAAACTTTATGAAGCAATTAAGCAACAGAAAAGGAATGAGCAGACAAAAGAAAACCAGTGAAAGGCAGATCTACAGAAATTACCAAATTTCAGTCATGTGGCCTTTAGAATGATGTGATCATTCATGTGTTGCTAAAGATGAAGTGAATCAAGGGGCTGGGGAGATAGCTCAGTAGAATAACACTTGCCTGGCAAGCGCTAAGGGCCTGAGTTCAATCCCCGGTTCCGCCAAAAAAATTTAAAAAAAAATAAAAAAAAGTTAAGTGAATCTGCAAAATCTATAAAAACTTAGTTTCACTGGGAAGAGAATCAAAAACTACAAAAAACACTCAACCCACACATCAAAAGTACCTGATGACATTACCAGAGCCCAAAGATGGTCTTCCTGTGGAGTTGTACATTTGGCAGAAATGGCTCAGGATCTTTTAGAAACAAGATACATATAGAAAATTCATTTCCAAACTTTAAATAATTCTATAAATGCATATAATATCCAAAGTTCTTCATAAACAGGTAAAGGGGGAGCACCTGCCCTAATGCATCACAGAAGCCTAAGTTGACTAGTACATTTCACGTTGATGTCATATCACATTTTTATACTCTTGAATTCTTTGATGCTTTGAACACATTGTCATTCTAGAGAAATAATCCACTATGAGATATTTGTCACCTTTTTGCCCACTTACTCAATGGTTTTACTGCTTTTCCATTAGAATTTTATCAGAATACTCTATTGCAGTCATCATTACTCCACATAGGCAAGCGAAATGGTAACCTCAGAACAGTACAACTTTATCACAGCCTTGGTTAGACACCCAGGAGTCCAGAATAAGGCTAGTGATGTGTCAAGTTTTCATTAACCACTGGAAGACACAACAGAAATAGGGCAGAGAAAAGTGAATATATATATATATATATATATATATATTTGAGAAGTCTAGAAGCATAACTAAGTAACTCAGCAGGCAACCACAGTCCTCACTTTTTAAATTCTCAGCCTGTGCAAATGGAGGGCACAGAGATGGTGTGAGTGCCATACCTGCTCTAGGCGGGTACTCTGCATACAATATAAGGGAGGAAAAGAGTCAAGTCCCTGCCCCCAGGTTGTGCTTGCTGCTTTTGCTGTCCTGTGCTGCCTTGAACTGTGGCCCCTGTATTACGTTTCACTCTGCTTTGAAGCCAGCTGATTATGGACTGAAGCTTCCACAAACTGTGAGTTAAACAAACTTTCCCTTTATTAACTGTGGGTGGCAGATAATTTTGTCTCAGCGATGACAGAAAAGTAACTGAAATAATCATTAAGAAAAATGTCTTTCTAGATATTTGTAGGTATCTTACTATGTTCAAAATAACTCAGTAATTCAGTCTTGGAAACCTAACCAAAATATCAAAATTAAGGAGATAGATATAACAGTGTTAGAAATTGCAGGAATCCCCAATTTCCATGGTTTTAGTCTTTCAACTCACTATTTTATTTACTTTTACTATAATGCTCTTCCTGAAACATAATCTAAGTTTAGGTTTTTTTCCTGAACAAAAATTTTCAGTGGCTTCATAACTTTTCACAAATTAAAGCACAATTTCAAGAATCAACGGTGCAAAATTTCCACAATGAAATTTCAGCTTCTCTTAACATCATCACTTTGTTTTCCTTTTCTCGCATTTCTTCCTTTTCTCCCTTTCTCTTTTTTCCTTTCCTCCTAAAGTACTAAGTCCCATAAAATAATAAGGAACAAATAGGAATAACTCAACTCTCCAATACCACCAGGGTCCCAGAAACCCACAACTTGTTCTACATATGTAGGTTTCCTTCCCTTTCCTTTGTGTGCTTCCAACACTCACCACACACATCACCTTTACTTCAAATTCCATCCTCATTACTGTCCTTCCCCATTAGTTTTCTTTTCAATCAAATTCAATTCTTTCATGAATCCTGTACAGTGTGGTCCTCCCACCTTCTCTGAGCTCCTCCGTACTCATTCCATAATGACATGTGAATGGACAGAAGTATAAATGGAAAATGGGATGTATGATCTAATTGGACAAGGTGATCACTTGTAATAGTTGATTGATTGTGCCAACTTGAGAGGTTTAGTTAAGAGAAGCTTAACTAAATTGGCTTAACAATTCTACACCTCAATGTATAGAAGGCCTGTCACAGAGTGGCTTGTTGCCCAGATGATATAAAGGGGAAATGGAGATGGGCAGATCTGCTTCTGCCCTTCCAAGGAGCTCTAATGTTCTCCTTCAGTTTGGATAGAGTGCAGTCTCTTCCACTTCTGGTGTAGACTTTTCAGCCTTCCATCACAGACACATCAGACTTTTGATATGGCAGAGACATTGCAGTGAAGTCCAGGCCTTGGACTGGATCCTACCATCTCCAGTGTGTAGACACTCTCTGTATTCTTCCTCATCTGATTTTGTGGGTGACCATCATAAGCCGATCTTGCAATTTCTTACACATTTGTATGTCTTGTGTTATGTCTGTTTGTCTAATAAGACACTGACTGATACATCACTGAAAATCTGGATATCTGAGTTCAAGTTCTGACTTTGACACTTAGTCATTGAGTTATATTAGGCATGGTATTTGCCCCCTTCAGGACTCATATTTTCTTCTCTAAAGGATAGAAACTGAATTTCCTTTCTTATAAGAAGCATCGCAGTTGTACAATATAATGTATATTTTTCATTTCCATAAGTGCTTTGACCCTTCTACTGGGTAGTAACGATGTTCTTCACTACCTCACCTAATCTCTGACCTAAAAGTAGATCTTCCAACTCTATTGGTTATGTTATTAATCTCATAATTTTATCTACAATAAACTCAGTTGACTCAACTTGTAACAGTTTTCAACTATTATATCAAATTAACTATTTAGTTTATCTAATAATGAAACATACTGGTCTTATATTTCATTATTAGATTTTATTTTTATTTCCCTATGTCTCTCAGTGGGCTTCTGTTTCCTTTGTATTTCTTCCAACTTAAAATGATAGAACTAAGCAAAATACTGAAATTCTGTTCATTTGAACAATGCTATAAACTTTATTTACATTGATTTTGTTTCCATTCATTGCAAATCCATATATAATAAGTCTATATTTAATATCATACTCCCTTCTGAATTTGAAGTTTTCTTTGTCTACAACTATGGAGAAGAACATGGAGAAAGAAAAAAACAGAATACTAACTTTATCACAAAATACATGCCAGCAGTATTAGAAAACTACATTACGGCACACATTTATGAATCCCTCGAGTTTTTCAGAGTTTTCTGTACCTTTTAAAAGAAGTTGTTTATTTTCCTATGACTTCTCTTTCTCAACCATGATCTCCAGGAAACCCTTCACTTACATTTGCTACATAATTGCACTTTAGGGTAGTTCCTGAATCTGCTTATGCAACTAATGAGGGTTTTACTTTCTGGGCTTCTGGATGGGTGGGATAAGACCAGAAGCCTAATTCATTTCACCCCATTCCCCACAGAAACATGTTGGCTAGGAAAAGGTGGGCCAATTGCATTCTTGCTAACTTTATAGTTCCTTAAATTGTAAAGACTAACTTTACATTTCTTTAAGTTGAATTGCCTTTCTTACCAGTTAGTATTGCAGACTAAGATGATGTGAGCAAACTTTCTGAAAACTACAAGATTCCTAAGGAACTGGTGGTGGTAGGGTAAGTGTCCTTTAAAACTATCTCCAGTGTTCACTGGGAAACTTCCCCATGTCCGGGTCATACAAAATTTATATGATTGCTAGAGAAAATAGTTGAGGAGCAGAGTTACTTTATATTTCATTTTAACATTACAGACATAATGTAACAAAATGCACTAATGTGTGAGTTGTTTCTTCTGGTATTTTACACTATTAGGAAGATTTCTCTTTTTAAAACTTGCCCAAATTTATGATGTAAGTTACACTCTTGGAAATAAATTGGTAAATACTGAATAAAAGACATCAGTCCAAACCTATGTGAAGATATGAGTTTACACATAGTCAATAAATGAGTGACAAGTTAAAAAAAGTTGCATATTTTCTAAAGATCACATCATGAGGTACATGTTTGGAGATAATGTCTTTAGCAATTACAATGATCATAATAAATGCATTATGTGTATTTGACTATAAGTTTGCATTGATGGATCTAGGGTTCTTCAGAGTCAAAGCACATGACTTCTTTCTACATATAGAGGCTCCTCTTTCATATGCCAGTTTAATATCCAATTATTCAAGAAGGAAAAGTAAAACAGAAACAACTATGTTTTATAAGCAAGAGAGGCTTCTTTACCTCAGGGTTTTTGTTTTGTTTTTAATTTTAGCTTATCAGTACAAAGTACAGTACATGATGCTTACTTTCCTCACTTTTGTTACTGTCACCGTGTAAGAAAGCTGAAAACAACATACCACAGAAAAGGTTTGTGCTTATATTGATCAATTAATTTTTCATCCCTATATCTTGTAATCTGAGTTACAACTGTGAAGATAGCAATATGCAATATATTGTTGATCTCTTAAGTATCATGTTTTGAGATTTCATACTGTTTTTATTTTTTTCTCTTTAAAATAATTTAAAAATAAGATTAACACACATTAAAAATTACTCATCTTCTTATTTGGATAAAGATAAATCATATACAATATATCACCTAATCCAAACAGGAAGAAGCCAACCAAAGGAGAAAATCCTATGTTAACTCCACACAGGCCTGCTATGGTAGATTATGTCACTTGTTTCTTTCCATCCATTTTTAACCAGAGGCTTCTGAAGAAACACAACCATATTTGTTAGTATAACAGTTCCTCAGCATAAGTTTTGTTTGGAAGTAGCTGTTTACTTAGGCCAAATAGGTTAGAATGTTTGAATTTCTGAATTTTTAAAAATTTCAAGCATACATAATAACTCACAGAAAACTTATTTGGCACTCTAAAGTGAGGCTCCAAAACTAAGGTCCAGCAAGGTCACCTAGTTTGCTGAAGTTGAATAACTGATGCAGGAATGAGCTGTAGCTTCCCTTTAAGCTCCATGTTGCAATCCTGGCCATCCTACCATTCCTGAACATTCTTCGTCACCCAGTAGCAGCCACGTTTTGCCAATATCTCTGTAGTTCTTGGACCGTACTACTTTTCTCACTCTGAAAGATACTCTTCTTTCAGTGATTCAGTAGAATCAGTACATGTCTTGCCACCTGGTCATGGGGTTTTGTTTTTTTTCTTCACAGAAGTAACAGGAAAAAAATCATTAAAATATAAGACATGGCAGCTGTTTGGTTAAGCTCTCTTTGAGGAGATGTTCACCAACTAAGTTCCTTTTAAGTTTCCAGTTTCATTCCTCACACAATGAACTTGTTTTCTAAAAAAGAAAACAAATTAGGAATCTTGTTTGGGAGTGATGTTCTCCTTCATGAAGCTTCATGCGAAAATATTTTCATGTTCATTATTGTGCCTGAATGAAAGTAAACAAAGGCAATTTATGTGAGAGGAAAAGAGAACTCTGTTTATCTTTTCACTAGAAGATGGGAGAACAGAAAACTGTAAATCCTAGACAGATCTGCTCCTACAGGCTGCCCAGGGACTTCTCTGCTGTGGAAATACTTTATGGAGGGCAACTGTAGTGCACCATTTCTACCAGAGGTTGCCAACATTTTTCTTTAAGCTATTATTTGCTACTGGTGTCACAAACTGGGTAAGACAAGAGTAATGTAACTTTCAAGGCCTTCTCATGACTTTACTGTGAATTCAAGATTGTCCTGGTTTCTTAGACTATTTTCCCAGAAGTCAGACAGCTATGGCTTTATAGGGATGAAAGTGGTGTGAACGAGGCATGTAAAATATCCAGTAAGCAGAATGTGTACAGTTCTGTGTGAGGGACTATTTCTAAATGGCAAAAAGGTTAAATGAATATAGATGAAGCTCCAGCTCTGGGCCAGAAATGGAGCTGTACTCTCTTATCCATGGTTTAATTTTTTTCATTGGCACATTCTCCTATGATCTAGATGTGGCTTAACTCAAGTTATAACTAAACTGCTTTATTGCTGTCTGTAATTTCACCTCCTAATCAGTCTGAATCAGCTCTTGTGTGAATCAGTTTTGAAGAAAACTGATATTCACGGCACATTTTTCACTGGCAAGACACTAGTGTCTCTTGGATTGACGTTGGCAGTGAATGAATGGTGGAGGGTTATTGATTCATTCTTTTTGCAGATGGGATCTGAAAAACAACCAGTCATCCATTACACAATGATGGTCTAGGAAAAAGGTAAGATAATAAAGCCAGACAAGATCATGATTTAAACCTCAGCTCTATGTCAACATACCTGTGCTGCATGACATAAGGACTTGACTTCTCTGGGGCCCAGTTTACCTATGTATAACATGGAGATGATGAAATCTAGCTGTTAGATTGTTGCAAAAGTTAGATCACATAATCCCTTTAATATGATCAGCTTCGGGGGGGCCTGGCCCTAGCTCAGTCCTTTAAGTGGCTGCTTCCATAAAGCTGTCAGCCTCAGGTTGCTGGAGTTCGAACCTCACACCTCTCCCGCTGGCCAAAAGTGCCCCGAAGGCATTCGAGGAAGAAAAAAAAAAAAAAAAAAAAACCCTGCACTGACAAAGGTTCTACAATCTGAGGTACAGGATCTCAGGATAAATCCTGAGGGCATTTCACTGACCTTCTCA
>NW_004524670.1:6028049-6045390 GCF_000260255.1 Octodon degus
ATTTGTTCTAATGGTGTTTGTAAATAGGATATCATGTCCACATCTTGTACAGCAAATATCCACTAGGAAGAATGTATGCAATGTGTTAATTATTGAAACTGCCCAACCAATTTGGTTTAATATTGTCTCATTGCTATTTGTTTCTCAATAAAATTATGGAAAAAAGAAAAAAATATATGATCAGCCTCTAATCCATCCTGTAAGCACACCTGAGGAGCCAAAGTTGGATTTCATTAAATCTCTATGAAGGCAGGCATATTAAAATTAAAACAGAAGACAGATAATGTACCAATGCTGGAGATTTAGAACAATGTTCAGCATGAAGGGAGAGTAACAGTTGAGAGGGAGACATGCTGCTGTCCAAGGCCTACTGACAGAATATGCAAGAGTAGAGAGCAAAGAGAAAGTGGGAAATGGTAACATCAGTATGTTTCCAGCCATCTTTACCCTTAAATACAGACTTTCCTAAGGGGAAAAGACCAACTACAACAAAAGACAACAGCTTCTCCAAGATGACTTCATTAAGCATCTAATCGGCTAAGAATATTTCATGGTTTGCTACCTACTGCTTAGGAAACTCACCCAATGTTTTCTTCTTTTTCTAAATATGTGTTTTTAGAATGTAGAAGGAAATTTAAGGCTTGTTGGAAAATTGACTCTCTTGTCCCATTGGAAACTACAAACTGATTACCAAGGCTAAGGCAGTGTCTCTCATTGATGAGTCTTTCTTGGAACAACCGTTCCTCTTCCAAGGAGGATGGACAGTGAGAACAGCGAGATGATTTACTGGAAAGCCAGGTGTGGGTTGCTCCATGTGCTCAGTGTGCTCCATGACGATGGGGTCGCTAAAGAGCAAAGGTGGCAGGGCACCTTCCTCAGAGCTGGTACAGGGTGATGCAGGTTGTTCTTATTTTACTTAAGAGCCAACTGCCTTCTCAAATGCATTGCTCAAAATAATTCAGGGGTTTTATTATGTATAAACTCATAAGCATTGCATTTTCTTCTGGGCCTGGCTACATACTGTAGGAAATGTAGACGAGTTACATCTAAGAAGCTTATTTTTAGCTAAAAAAAAAAAAGTCCAAAAAGTAAAAATTAATACAAGACATATTCAGTATATTTTTGATTGTGAATATAAGTGGAATACAAAACCAAATCCTTCTGTTCTGGCAGATGCTGATTGTTGATGAAATATTCATCAAACCATCTCAAAATTCAGAGAAAATAAGGACAATATTTTAATGTCAGTATACACGTGTGTTGCAGAATTTGTATAATCTAATTATTATATTATCTTTCCTTTTGACAAATTGAGCTTACACTGATCTTGTTATTTTTTTCTTTAATTTTTTCAGTACCTTGTGGAATAATGAGGCTATAAAGTAATTTTTTCTTTTTTTTTTTTACAAAAAATAACATTTCTACATGAGAACCTTGGTTCCAAATAGAGAAAGGTGGGTATCCTAGGGCCAGTGAGAGAAGTTTTGGGAAGAAAGACAGTATTTTTGTTAAAGAAGGTGTTGAGAAAAGTGGATATAATGTTGAGACAGTTAAGTAAAAGACAAAGTTAGAAAGTCAGAATTCATTTAGTAGTAAACAGGAGCCATTCATTGTCCTAAACTAGCCTGACATAATGAAAATTGTATTACAGAAGGTAAGTTTGTCATTATGACATACACAATGGGTCAGAAGGTGAAATTAGGGCATTTATTTTAAGAAAAACTACCAGTAGGGATTATACTCCTATCTGCTAAAGACCAGGTGGTACACACAAAAAAAATCTTCAAATGTCAGTTTCAACTAAGAGGGGAAGAAAATCAAGAATACAGCACAAGAGATACATTCATAGGCTTCCAGGCTTCTGTTGCCTGGAAGCCAGAATGTGAGAGTTGGGCTTTGTCCTCTATCACTTACTGCACAATACTGGCAACACAGCAGAATGGGCCAGAAGGTGGTCTCTAGACTAAGTGTTAGTCTTGGTTTTATTTCTTAGCAATTGTGCAATTTGATGAAGCCTATCATCACTTTTTTGCATATGTAATACATGAAACACAATACACTTATAACAAAGGACATTTTGAAGACAAAAATAAAAAGCAAACAATTTACTTAGTAGAATATACAGCCCTAAGCTGGAACCCAATCATCAAGTTATATCTTTAATCTGCGTGTTTTGGGGCAAATTACATAACCTCTCTGAGTCCTGATACCCTCAAATATGAAAGAAAGCAAACCAGAATTACCTTTGAATACTTATGGTGAGAATGAAAGGAAATTATCTATGTGAAAGGCATCTTGAAAATTATGGTTTGTTTAATGAATGGTAGCTTTTGGTTATTCTTCATAATGAACATTAACATAAATAAGCCACATGTGTGGAAACTCAGCTAAACTATATTCTTTTGTATGTAAATAGTTTGTTAGGTTCACAAGAGATGAATCTAGGCCACTAGTGGTGAACATACGGCACATGTGCTACAGTGAGCTATTTGTATCACTGAAAGTTCTGAAAGGTTCGCCATCATTGATCTAGACAATATTCTTAGGCCAAGGAGATGGACTGAGCTGTAAATGACCAGCCAGCCTAGAGGTAATAGAGGTGCATGCTTAGTCACCCTTCCAGACCATATCATGAAGAGCTTTCAGATGACCAGGTGTCCAGGTGCTCAGATTGCTCTGGTGCAACCTGAATAACTTTGTTTTAAGCTCACTGTAGGATATCAACAACCCTGTCTTCTAATGAGTGACCCAGATCTCCTTCTTTTACTTTTCACTAAACCATCTCAAACCCATATATATGCAACTCATAAATGCTCAGTTATGATGGGGATAAATCATGCATAGTTGCTACTCGCAGGTGCTTATGTTCTCAGGGAAATAATCCAGGAAACCAAGTGTCAAGCTATGAGCAGAAGAGCAACATAAGGCTTCCGGGTTGTTCTGAGTTCCTCACAAAACAGTAACTGCTGCAGTGGAGACAGGTCAGACAATTCCCACTCTTAGCCAGGTACTAGCTGTGCAGTGTGGCTGAGGGGTTCAATCACTCTGGTCCTTGGTTTCTGCCTTTAGAGTTTGTTAACTATATGCATTGTCTCTGGTTTGTATTAAAAAAGAAAATTAGCAACTGATCAAGAATCAGCATTCTGTATATGGCCAGTGTTTTTCTTACAAAGAGAATGCCCAACTCAGGACTTCCAAATGACCATGCCTTGCTTTAGTTGTTGTTTTCAACTAAAGACAAAACAAGATCAGAAGACTTGGGAGAGTGGACATTAACTTCTATTGTTATTTCTATCATCCAAACTCTGGGATACAAACTTTTACACTTATCAGTTTTGTCACTCTTAAAACAGCCTCACAAAGAAAATAAATGCCCATCTGTTCTGTCCTAGACAGAAAAGTCAAGACTCTGAGAGCCACAGCTTTCTCATTCAAGGAATACAGCTAATCAAAAGTACACTAAGATTTGACTATTAGCTATTTGACTATTAACTACTGGGTCCATATAGTTTCAATTATAGCATGCAAGAAGAGACTTAGTATGATTTTCTCTTATCAGTCTCATTAATTTTAGAAGTTTGAAGGGTTTTTGCCACTGCTACCTTTTATGCAATATGGATTATATATGAAATCATCCAATGTTTTAATATTTTGGAGAAAGTTTATACATGGTTGGAATATTTCTTGATTGTATAGATAATGCTATATACATTAAGACAAATTTCATGTGTGTCTCTATAATAATATGCCACTCAGAATAATTACAGTGGCAGACATAATCTATATGAAAATGACTGAGAGTAGGAATTGGTATTTGTTGAATATATACTATTTGTATGTACTCTTAAAATTTATTCCAGTTCTTTCTCAGAAGATCCATTTTCTTTTATCCATCACTCCTGGAAGCTTCCTCTTTTCTGATGTTCTAGGTATTACAAATATAAAATTGAACAAAATAGAACCTGTCCCATTGTAGAAGCAACACTTTGTTGAACAGTATAAACAGTACATAATATATAGATGCTAGATGGGGCAAAGCATTATAAAGAAAAACAAGGCACAGAGTGGGGGCTATAAAATTTGGGAATTGTCCCCATTCAGTAGGAAGAGTCTCACTGAAGTAGGATTGTGACACAAGAGGGGTGAAAGGGCTGACACTGGGAAAAGAAGGAGAGTGCTCCAGGCAGGTATGAACAGAAAGCACAGAGGCCCCAAGGCAGGGATATCACTGGTATGTGTGAAGAGCCACAGAAGATAGAGTATGAAGAGTGGTATGAGCAAGAAAGTTAGAGACAAGGTCTGAGGATGTCTACAACATCCCAGGTGCTGAGTTATGGCCTGAGGATATGACAGTGATATGACAGATAAGGGTGTTGCTCACGTAAGTTCTACAGAAAGTGAATGAATGTACTCATGTGACTAGAAATATTATTTTGGAAACATTTTTATACACACATAAAAAGTAATAATTGGATACAGAATGAATGGGCTAGAGGGCTGTAGCATTTTGGATATAATGGACCTAGCAGGGGTGCCGGATCGTATAGGGCCCTGTAAACCACCAGAAAATGTTGGCTTTTCCTCTAAAGGAGTGATAAATGAACAAGAATGAAATTATCTGACTTATATTTGAAAAGGATCACGATGGATGATTAGAAGAGATAGATTGTTTAAAGGGTTGTAATAACAGGAGAGTTAGAGACAGTAGCTTACACTACTGGGGAAAACTGATTAGACCTAGAATATATTTGAAAGGTAGAAGCGATGGCTTTCTTCAGATGAATGGGACAGAGTGTGAAAGAAAGAGAGAAGCCAAAGATGACCTTGAGACTTTAGAAACTGGATCTGGAATAATGAAGCTACTTGTAGGAGACCAGGAATGACAACTGAAGGAGTTGTTAATTAGTGGCCTGCTGACACCCACACAACAAGGCTTGGCCCACACAATTCTGTTTCTTTCCTTGGGGAAAAATCCACTTAACACATTCACCTTACTCAAGCTCACAAGCAGATGTGCTATGGACAAAATACTCGCCAAGTGCTCTAAACAGGATTCTCTTTCTCTCCCCTGAAGTTAATTAGGAAACAAATTCTTGTTTGGAAATAATAGTACATCTGGAATCTCAAGCCAAATTCTTGGTCAACTTGTTGATTACAGAAAGCGGGGTTTTCCTGGCAACGTTTACATTTGTTTCCACTGCTTTTCTCTACCAAGGAGATGACCCTAGATGCTAAATTCTTTCTTTTTCTCCAAATTGTATCTCCTTGGATAACCTCTCTCATGGGTGTGGAATCACCACAATGGTTACTCATAAATGGTCTTTAGACTAAAGTGCAACCACCAGAGGAAGACAAATAACAAAAGCATGGCAGGCTCATGAGACTCGCAAAGGGATCACTTCAGGAAAATTATGAGACACAACTGTCAGAAGGCAGAGATAGTAGAACTCTTTCTTGAGGAGGATTTTGGTCTGACTGGCTACCTCTTGGCTCCGGAATAACCAAAGCAAGACTCAAACATCTCAGTCCATATGGCTCTCTAGCTCCATGACTGCAAAGGTTTTCTAAGTCAAGCATTTACAACAGTCACCAGATTAATTCATTGAAGGAATTTGAATCTTCATCCTGGAATGATAAGTGCCTAACCTAATTCACAGTTGACTTGAATACATCTATATATAATCCACCACAAATAACATAGTGAATCTAAATATAAACTCCCTATTTTTTTCTCCAAGGAATAATTAAAAATATTAAATTTAACTAATGTGAGTTTATTCCTACTAGTATGTCTAGTTACTCATTTATTTAATGAATTTTTATTTAACCATATCTGTGCCATGCTTTGTGCCAGGAAGCATATGGCAGCTTCAAGCTCTCAAACCACCATGGGTAACAGCAGCAGAGACAGCACAGATGTCTACAACATCCCAGGTGCTGAGTTATGGCCTGAGGATATGACAGTGATATGACAGATAAGGGTGTTGCTCACGTAAGTTCTACAGAAAGTGAATGAATGTACTCATGTGACTAGAAATATTATTTTGGAAACATTTTTATACACACATAAAAAGTAATAATTGGATACAGAATGAATGGGCTAGAGGGCTGTAGCATTTTGGATATAATGGACCTAGCAGGGGTGCCACAATCAGAAAGAAAAACATAGCTGAAGGAAAGGCTATAAAGGCAAAAGTGTTAAGGGAGAAAGACACAGACAGGGGATGGGACCACAGGGAAGGCGAGGGCTTGGCAAATAAAGGAACTACTGGAGTGAAATCAGGTCAGAAAGAGAGGCAGCAGCCCAAACACCAGAGCTTTAAAGACTCTATTTAAGGAGTTTGATTGCTATTCAAAGTCCAATTGGAAGCTACTGGATGGTTTTATACAAGGGTTTGATATAACATTATAACTTAATTTAACTTCACTCAGAGCACAGGATAAGCAAGAGGAGCAATAGTAAAACAAAAAACAAGACAGTGGACCCCAGTAAATGAGAGGTGATGGCAGTGTGAGAACTGATCAGAAGGAGTAGGGGCAGAAACGATATATAGTTCAGCCAGGCCCTGAGTTCATTATGTAGCACAGGCTGGCCTAAAACTTATGACAATCCTCCTGCCTCAGCCTCCCAAATGCTGGTACAACAGGCATGTCCCACCAAAGTAGGACTCGTTCTGTAGCAGTAGAAATGCTGAAAAATGTTCACATTTGAGGTATATTTGGAATGAAGAGCAAGAAAACTGAGCACCTGCGATGACCCCTGGTTTTTGAAGTAAGCTACCAGCAAATGCTATGTCATTAAATTAGATAGACAAGACAGAGCAAGGAAGGAGATTATGAGTCAAAAGTGCTTTAGAGATCCAGGACATCTGGGATGATAATTAAATTTGAGATCTGAATCTCAGCGAAGAGGCCCATACTGTAGCGGTATCACATATAGTTGGCATTTAAATTCTTTAGATGATGTTATTCAGGAATATATTTAGTTATGAAGGTTAATCTCTGAGGCTTTTCAGACTTAAAAGTGAAGGCAATAGAGGAAATGAAGCCTAAATCAGGATGCCATATGAGGAAAACACAAAAGACTGACATAAAAGGAGTTCAGAGAAGAAGGTATTGGAAAAGGGGGAAGTGGTCTTTTTTTCCACAGTGTCCTATGAATTTAATAGTACAGTAACAGATAATTGTTCACTGAAAATGGCCAGGAAGCATTTGTTGGGAATGTTGCCAATGGACAATCAAGTGACGTTATGGACAAGACGAAATACACTGCTATATTACTTTTGGTAACATAATATATGAAACATATATGAAAACACAATCACTCCGGAAAAAATGGATTCAGAGGTAAATAATGTAGAATTTCAGAGCACATTTTGAGAAAGTGGTATGTGACATCTCAGGGAAGAGCATGCTAGCAGAGAGCTCAGTGTAATAAAGGAATTAACAGAGAACTCCCATTGAGTAGGGGGAGCTATAAGTGATTTGATGCTGCTGAAGGATAAACTACAAAGTTCAACAGAGAGTTGGTTCAAGTGGAGGACTAATGGGCTTTTGTATCCCTTGACATTAAGATTTTGTGGGGTTAAGGGACACACCAAAATGGTTTTCCAGTAGATGGCTAAATATTGACTTGAAATTTTGTGAATAGATGTTGGAAATACATGTATATTCTACATATATAGATTACTAAAAATATAAATATGTTTCATATATTATGTTATCAAAAATAATATAACCATGTATTATATTATTAGAAACATTGTATATAAGTATAATAGATGTGGGAAATACAAGCTTTTAAAATAATATCATATATAAATGATATGTACAAATACATATAACCATATATATATATACATATATATATGAATTGTTTAAAAATATCCAAAGTATTTGACAATTCAGAAATATTAGTGACTTTAGTTCTTGCTAATTTTAATACCATGGTAGCAGTGTTTTGAAGCAGAGGCAAATGATGAAGAAGTAGAAGTAGTGAACACAGACCATTCCTTTGAGGGATTTGAAAGACTTAGACTTAAAAGAAGAGTAGACAGATTAGACAGAAAGGAATATGAAAGATTGAAGAGATATTCACATTTCTTTTAGGAGACAAACTTGAAAGTGTTTATTGGCTCAGAGAAGGAATGAAAAAATTATTTAGAGGGAAAGTAAAATAATCAAAAGTTAAGTTCGAGAGGAAATAGAAGAGGATGTTTTCAAAAACCAGATGAGTGGTTGGCTGTGATCAAGCAGGAAGGAAACCCAGTCTTTAAGAACTGCAGGAAAGAAACTGGTATGGAATAGAAAAGAGAGGTAGTCAGTGAGAAGACTTGGTTTTCTATAACTCTTGAAAGATACAAAATTGTTACTAAGAGCAAACAGAATTGGTGTCAAATAGGATGTTTGATACCAGCAAAGGTTTAGAAGTGTGTGAGAAATAGATAAAGGAAAGAACCATGAATGGATAGATTGGTGAACCACACTCGCTTCAATTTGAAGAGCATGCATTGGAAGGCTTGGTAATGTGCATAGAAATTTATTTTTGTGGAAAGAAGCACTAAAGAATTTAGTCCATACATAGAAGTAGAAAAATAAATGAAATACTAAGCCCAAGTTACACTTATATTAGCAGATAAAGTGAAAAGATGGGAGGAAAGGGAACTGTGTGTACTAATGAGACAATAGTTCAGTGGCATTTTATGGGGCTCAATTTGGGCAAAAAAACTCTAAGAGGTTAGAATACAGCTGACAGACTAGGAATACATTAAATTTAAGTTATCAAGATAGCTGAAAGACAGTTACAATAAAGGTAGATACTGAGGGTCCTGGAAGTTGTTCTCTATGAGAAGCTGAAAGTACTTCACAGAGGAAAACATCTCTCATGATAACAAGGTCTAGGGAAGGGACACACAAGTAAATGGTCATGTTTATGTGGAATGGGGTGAAGTGAAAGCCATGAGGGCTGATGATGTTGGATGCAGGATGTCTTGTTCACCTGGAAACTAAAGTCATTCTTATCATTGTATAGAAGATACAGAGCCAAAATCCACAGTGTATGAAGAAAAGGGACCTATAAGGCCAATAGTAGACAGTTAGGGATGAAAACTTAGTTTGTAGGCATACAACTTTTCACAGGAAATTGGATAAACAAAAATCTGGAAGTAACATTGGAAAGCAAAGGGAACAATGAGCACACCTCCTGGTGCTAACCAAGGCAACATGTGGAAGAAAGGGTAACTTTCATTTGAGAGGACTAAAAGGAAAAATCAAATTTTCAGGGAAGTATCTCTAAGGACCAATGTATGATGATATTAATGTTAGCATATTTGTTTATAATGAAGAGTTTTAGAAGTCTTATTGGAAGCATTTAAAAGATAGGGGAATAATTTAAAATGGAGACCAGAACTAAGAAAATCAGACCAAAAAGGGGATTCAAATACCAGTAAGGAAAGGTGACTATGGAACTTTATGACTTAGACAGAAGTCACTGAAAAGAATCTGGTAGAATGTGCTGGCTACTCATAGATACAGGTCCTATACCTACTTATACCTATAGTTAGAGGTATAAAGCAGTTGACTGCTAGCTTACTGATGCTTGCATTGTGTCACCCTGTCCCAGCGAGTAGTACAGAAATAACTCCTCCAAGGTCAGCGACTCAGCTATCAGCTCTCATACTGGAACAGAGACAGAAAGATGCTGTGGGAGGCTTTACATGTGGGTATGAGTCCTCTTTTCCTAGATGACCAATTTTTGTTTCATCCATGCCTTGTATGATACTCTTCTTCCTTGCCATTCAGCTACACAATGTCAATCTCGTCAATCTTTGTTTAAGCCTTTATTCAGCGTTCACTTTGGGTACTTCACAATTGATTGATATGCAAGTTTGAAAATGTATTGTTAAAATGCCTCCTACTGACCCACAAAGGTTGGTCTATCTTGAGGTTGAGGTTCTATTTCTTTCAGGGGAGGCATGATGCCCTAGTGGACTCAAACTAAAATAGGCATTCTACCTATTTATCTTATTAGATAACAACGTTTAAACCTGGCTTCTTCCTACATGATGTCATTTAACATCCTTCCATGATTTCCATTTTCTCAAATTTTATTACAGTTCTTCATATTAATTCATACTTAGGTCGTGAAATATTTGTTGAGAACCTACAAATTATTATAGCATCTGTGTATCTTTATCTACAGTTACAATTTCCCATGCCTAGGAGTAGTCTACGGTGTTCTATGTAAACATCAATAATATAAGAAAGACCTGGAAGGTCTGCAAACTCTACATCTTTCCTAATGAAAAGAAAATGGTCTCAAATATAGAAAAAAAAAATGAGGGTGGCCAAATAGCTCAGCAGATTAAAGTGTCTGCAAGCAGGTGCCACTGTCAGGGGTTCTATCTTCAGGCTTGCCAGCTGGGCCTGCCTCGGGGCTCGCTGAGAGGGCAATTGAGACTGGGTGTGGTGGTGCACTTCTGTAATCCCAGCACTTGAGAGACTGTAAACAAGAGAATTACTACGAGTCTGAGCTAGTAGTAGCTAGTAGTGAGACTCTGAACACCCTGTTGACTCTTCCCTAAAATAGGGGGAAAAAATACAGAAAGAAAGAAAATGGAAACTTTGAAGAAATTCCACCTGGAGACATATTCTTCAGACCCTTGCTCTTGCCATGTGGAGCTGGTGCAATGGCAAGTAGAAACAGCAAATGACACCCGGGATTTGGAGGCAGATTTATTCATGTTGACACACATTGTCTGGTATCATTCCCAGAATATCAGGCCTTGATTGCTGGTGGTCGAAGGCTTATATAGGATAAGCAAGAAGGAAGTGCAGAGGCAGAATGGCTTGTCAATTGGGAATTGGTTCTTATACTATGTACCGCAGTGACCAGCCATTTCTAGGACACAGAAGCAACTGAAACTGGAACAGGAAACATTACCTGGACAACTAAGAAACTGAAGTATACTGGCCGGTGAGAGAGGTATTTTCTATTAGAATGAGTATAACAGAGAGCAGACAGCAAATTACTATTTTTAGGGTCAGAGTTTGCTCTTGTGTGACCTGCTCGTGAACATCATTATCTCTGATGTGGGACCTGTCCAAGTGCTATAATTTCCTTGCCAAAGAGTATCACTATGACTCACCTGACTCTGTCTCTATGTAGTGTCTGAACTTACCCTAACCAGCAGCCACCCAGTCTTACTCTTAGAGTGGGAACAACCTATTGCCATAGATTTATAAAACATGGAGAAGATGGCCATTGGTTGAAGACTATAATGGTCAAAAGGGCTTGAAATTGAATCTAAAGGGAACAAATCAAGGGAAAACTGCAAATCTACACACTCTGAAGAACAAAGTGCTTCTTAATTGGTAACACTACTGATTGTCCTGCCCCTGCCAAACCATTTCTCATTTATGCAGATAGTGTGATCAGGTCTGCATAAGTTGTACCCTCATATATATTTAACTATACCAGCACCTTATTCCAAAATCTAAAGTTTCATGATAAGGACAAGGAAAAAATTTAAAATCTGTGTTAGGACCTTTGAGACAGTTTGCTATCATGCATTATTTTAACTATTTTGCTCTCATTTCTTGCTATTTTAAGTCTTTCATGTTCCATCCATTTTGTAGAGGTCTTTCCCTTAATCCAGAGGGGCTTTCACATACTTTGCCTCTTATAAACTAAAGTCTACATTGTAATGTTTTACATTGCCCTTCTACTGTCTTTATGCCTGGAAAACAACCTTTAAATCCCATCAAATTTCCTATCAAAATCCATTAATTAACTTCTCCTGGAAGTTTTCCCTAATGTGTAAAACCAAAGATAACAGTTCTTTTCTATATACTGTTTCACATAGATCATTGAGGGATTTATAAATTTCTAGACAAGACTAGTAAACTGTAAAATTTGGAGCAGAAGCTAAAGGTGCAATAGAAAGTAGGAGGGTTTTTTTTTTTTAATAGAGTTTTACTCTTAGTGTCTTTCAACTAACTGAATGATATCCACCCAGATTATTGATAATTTCTTTTACTTAACATGAATTGACCATAGACATTTATAATACTTATAGCATTTTACAATACTTAGGAGAGTTTTTAAATTAATCACTGGATAGAATAGGCCACATTGATAGTATGACTGATCATCACAGGGCAATACAATTACTGGTATCCCATTGGAAGAAAGTTTTCAAATTTGTTTTGAAAGGGCCAGTGAGATAGCTCAGCAGACTAAGCACCTGCTTAGGCAATCACGGGGACCAGGATTCAATCCCTGGCACCACATGCTGTACTGGCCCCCCTCCTGGGCACACTGAGTCCAGGTGTGGTGGTGCACACCTGTAATCCCAGCACTGAGGAGGCTGAAAACAGGAGGATCACTGTGAGACTGAGTTGCATACTAAGACCCTGTAACAAATACATCTAAAATAATTTTTTTTGCTTTGAAGGATGTTACTGTGAGATCATATTTTTCTAAATTGGCCATGTATATTATAGTTAGCAGCTATAAGATTAATCAATGTGTATATCTAATAACAAAGAATCAAAACATATAAAGCAAAAATTAATGTAAGTAAATGGAAAACACTCACCCTGACTAACTATATATACTGATACCTGTGAAATAAGCAAATGCACTGAAGATGGTAATCTGTAATAGTAGTTTCATGCTTAGAGTGCCTGTCATTCTGGTCTTCTGAATACGGGCTGCTTGTCATGACATGCCAGTTGCTGCTGTGGTGTCTCTTGGGTAGATGATTGTTCAAAAAGAAGGGGGTGGTGAATGAAGGCAAAAGACAGAAAAAGGAATATTGTAGGACTGTCCTGTTTCAAGATTGCATATGGTTAGATTTTTGGACATATGTGTAAATATAAGAAGTATATAATTCTTTATCTCTATTTTTTAAAATATATTCTAATTTTTAAGTGTTTTTTCATCATATTCTATAGGGACTTAAAGTTCAACATATCAATACTTGATGAAAAATACAGATAGTGAGGTTAAGCTTAGCAGCCTAGGTTGTATGGTAATAACAATAAGCTTGTCTTCTGGATGGTTAGCAACCTAAGTTTACAGACCAAAATTAGAGAAAAAGGAAGACCACAAGGAAAGCCAACGTTTTGGCCCTAACCTTCCAAGGTCAATTAAGACTCAGGACATATGAGAACTTCTACTGTAACGTCCTGTACCTCAGTAGTGTCCCAAATTTTCTGATCAAGGAGATTATGGGGCCGAAGAGGAAAGTGACTGATGATGTAGAGTGTGTCTAAGGAGAGTCACATGGAGAGAAAACATTCTCTCAGGCTTTCACAGAGAGCACATTGGCCAAGCAATGGCCATGACTCACCCACATGGCTGACACTGACAAAGGTTCTCCAATCTGAGGTACAGGATCTCAGGATAAATCCTGAGGGTATTTGACTGATCTTATCAGACCCAAAAGCTACAACTCTTGTTGCATAGGTCCTGCTTTACCTTGGTCTTAACCATCCAGCAGAAAAGTATAAGAAATATAAGAAATATAAGAAGTGAAGCCATACTTTATGTTGAGCTGGAGGGGACTCAGGTCAACAATTTCTGACATTGTCAGTGAAGCAGAAGACCCAATACTATTATGGGTTATTGGACTCTTTTAGAATATTTTGCTTAGTTTACACACCTATAATATTCAAATAATGGAATTTAACAAAAAAGGGGGATAAAGATGAATGCCTATTTTGTATCTGTGTATTCAAAGTGGTTAGGATAGAAATATAGTTACATTCTCTTAATGAATAGAGGGATTTGTTCTAATGGTGTTTGTAAATAGGATATCAAGTCCACATCTTAAGGGCTGGGGAGATGACTCAGTAGACTAAGTGCTTCCCTGGCAAGCATAAGAACCTGAGTTCAATCCCCTGTTCCTCAAAAAAAAAAGTCAAGTCTGCATCTTATACAGCAATTAACCACTAGAAATAATGTATGCAATGTGTTAATTATTGAAACTGCCCTACCAATTTGGTTTGAAACTGTCTCATTGCTATTTGTTTCTCAATAAAATTATGGAAAAAAATTAAAAAATGGAAAACAGACAATCCTATAGAGTTGGAGATTTTAATACTCTCTTGTGAAACATAAAACAACTAGACAACCAAAAACAAAAACTAGGTAGATTCCTTTCAAAGGCTCCCTGAGCCCATCGACTAGACAAGATGAGCAAAGCTCACCCTCCCGAGCTGAAAAAATTTATGGACAAGAAGTTATCATTGAAATTGAATGGTGGCAGACATGTCCAAGGAATATTGCGAGGATTTGATCCCTTCATGAATCTTGTGATAGATGAATGTGTGGAGATGGCAACTAGTGGGCAACAGAACAACATTGGAATGGTGGTAATACGAGGTATCATCATGTTGGAAGCCTTGGAACGAGTTTAAATAATGACTGCTCAGCAGAAAAATTCATGCCCCTCCTCTAAGTACTACTTTCACTGACTGAAGATTGGGTCATACACATTTTCATATATTAAATTTTTGTTAAATAAACTTTTGTAATAGTCAAAAAAAACTACATATAAATGAGCTGAATAATACAATGAAATTTCTTGATTTCCACATATCATATTTACACAGTAAACACTAGAAATCTTATGAATAGAAGGTTCATGTTACATTCAGATTAATGTACAAAATGTCAATGTATAAAGTGTCTCAAATTTAAAAGGATGAATACTATGTGTACTATCTGATGAAAATGAAATTAAAAGTGATTAATAAGCTAGACATAACTGTATATGCCTGAGATCCCAGCAGTTTGTGAGACTGAGGCAGAAGCATTGTAAATTTGAGCCCAGCTTGAGAAATTTATCATCTTACACCCTTTCTCAAAATTTAAAAAGGGCTATGGATGTCATTTACTGTGAAGATCCTGAGTTTAATTCCCAATCCTGGAAAATAAAAAGATTAATAATAATACATCTAGATCCATGATGGTGGGCCTTTTAGGGATCAGTGCTCAAAGTGCAACCCAAAACTCACTTTTTAAATCACAAACTACCAATCCTGTAATTAAGTCTAAATACTGTGATTTTAGTTTGGAAAAACAACTCATACATGAATTTCTTTTGTTTTAAAGAAGAAACAAATAACCTGTATGCCATAGGTTCACCACCACTGAGTGAGATGCTACTCAGGACTTAAGGGGTAGAAAATTAAATACAGATATAGATTGATGATATAGATATAGATCTTTCATACAGACATAGAAACATAGACACACTCCCTGGATTTATAATAGCAAGTTAGCCTTTGTAATTACAGAAGTTGGCTGAGTAGCTATTATACGTCTGTTGTCTCTGTGACTCAGGTTGAAGTCAGAGAGTGCATTAAGTGATCAATCAGAAAAGGAGGATCATAAGCAGGCTGGAAGACACAGCACAAGCTGGAACCCAACGTGAGCTTGAACCAGTATCCATTCTTGCTGCCTGTGATCCAATGATGAAAGCATCTTACAGGATCCAGAGTCAAGGTGAGAGATGCTGGGGGCTAAGCCCAGCTCCCCATGTATGTACTCTGCCACTGACCTACATCACATGCAACAAGCCGGAATCTACTACCACTTAGCTAAAGTCAAACATCTAACTTGTGAGGAGAAGGAAACAAAGAAGGATAGAGCAGTTGCAGCCCAGACACTGTCTGTGCTAATTAAATCAACCAGTAGATCAGTAAAACCTTGTGTGAGCCATACATGGCTAATGCTTCTCTTGTAGCTTCCTAATCACCCCCAGGGATCTCCCTTATAGCCCACCATAATCAAAAACATACAAGAAATGAAATTCTGAGAAATTAAGTTTAGCTTAGTAAAACAGGAATTATAATACAATCATACCAGGAAAACCTAAAATATTTAAAATTTCCCAGTACAATATTTAATAGGCCATGAGTTGATAAAGAAATCACAAAAGAAACTTTAAAATACTTTAAACAGAATGACAGAGAAAGGAAAATATAACAAAACTTATGAAATGCAGCTATAAAGCAATACTTAGGTGAAACATAGTTTCAATAGAGAGGAAGAAAGGTTTGAATCCAATCTGTTATAGAAACAATGTTCAAATAAACTAGGAAGGGGCTGAAGAGATAGCTTT
Organism: Octodon degus; assembly: GCF_000260255.1. Lineage (NCBI taxonomy): Eukaryota > Metazoa > Chordata > Mammalia > Rodentia > Octodontidae > Octodon > Octodon degus. The sequence goes on from NW_004524670.1 coordinate 6,044,183, forward strand.
GTGGTCTAAGTGACTGCCTGAGAAGTGCAAGGACCTGGGTTTGATCCCCAGCACCACATGCCATGCTGGCCCCAGAAGCCAAGGCGAGCTGTGCTGGCCGCCAAGACCATGTATGGTGGTGCAGCCTGCAATCCCAGGGATGCGGAGGCTGAGACAGGAGGATCGCCATGAGTCCAAGCTGCATAGTGAAACCCTGTACCAAATAACTAAATAAATAAGATAAAAATAAAAAAAATTAAAAAGAAGGAAATAAAAAGATTGGAAATTAATGAAAGGAAACAAATAATAGATTAAATTAATACAATGAAAAACTTATTGCCTGAAAAAAGTGTCAAAATCAATAACTCCCTAGATAGGTTGATCAAGAAAACAAATTGTAAAAGAAAGAACATCAACACATATCAAACATACATTAGAAAGATATGAGATGAAACCAGACATGGTGGCAAGCCTGTAATCACAGTACTTAGAAGGCTGAAGCAGGGCAATCACCAGATTTTGAGACAACTCTGGGTCACATAGTGAGTTCAAGCTCGGCCTGAACTACAAAGGGAGTCAGAGAGAGAGAGAGAGAGAGAGAGACAGAGAGGCAGAGACAGAAGAGAACCTTTAGAGAGAGAGATTGAATTAACAATTTTATACAAATACATTTGAGATGAGACGAAATGGGCCATTTCCTTGAGAAAGAAAACTTAGTAAAATTATCAGTAAATGAATCCATTAACCTATGAAAATCTCAGTGTTTCTATTTTTCCTCCAAGATTTGGATCTATTTCCAGTAAGCTTTCCATCAAATAAAATCTCTAGGCCCAAGTGATTACACTAGTGAATCCTATCAAACATTGTACTCAAATTCTTTTTAAAAATAGAGAAAGATATATTTCCCCTTAGTTCTATGTGGACATTATAACCTTAATACCAAAACCTGACAAATATATGACAGAAAATAAAAATTCGTATCAAATATCTCTCATGAGCTTTAAACTAAAAACAGTTAAGAACATACTGCAAAATTGAATCACTGAATCCTATAAAATATTGAAAGCAGAAGATACCACAACAAAGTGGGCTTTATTCCAAGAGTATAAGGTTGGTTTCAAGATTTAAAACTCAAGGAATATGATAATTTACCATATTTACAGAACAAAATCTTTTCAATGATTGTAAAAATAATGAAGAATACTAAATAATTAACCCTTTTTTAAATA
>NW_004524670.1:6047044-6048487 GCF_000260255.1 Octodon degus
CCGGCCCACGCTGCGCCTGGGCTGGGACTGGTCCCGCCGGCACAGGGTAGCAGGAAGCTCTCCTCACACTCACCGGACCTGGGCTAGGACTGGGTCTGGGGGTTCCCGGAAGTCGGCAGAAATTCCTACTTGGCGGGAGGGGTGGGGCAGGTAGGGTGGAGTGTGGCTGTTTGTTTGTTTGCAAAGCTTAGGAAGTATTAATTATTTGGTAAATCTTAATAGAAGAAATATTTTCATTTATTCATTTATTTATTTGACACAGAATCTTCCTATGCAGTTCAGACTCATAGTGATCCTCTTGTCTTAGCCTCCCTAGGGCTGGGATTATGGTCATGCACCATCACACCCAGTTTCGGTGCTGGCGTGATGCACCCAGGGCTCCGGAACCAACACAGAATGCAGTACCAGAGATCAAACTCTGGGCCTTGTGCCGACCAGGTAGGTGCTTAGACCCCAAGCTATCTCCCTAGCCCAGGAAGAAGCATTTTAAGGAATTTAAATCTCAGTAATATTTCTGTACATCTTAGTGGGATGTACCCACAGGGGAAAAAGAATTATAAAAAGAAAATCCTAGACTTTTTTAATTTTATTTTTTAAATTTATTTTATTCATTATTATACTGTGATCAATAATGTTGACATTGTTATTCTGAAATTATTATGGATATGCATTATTTAAATATTTAATAAGATATATGGTGTATTACTTTAACATGATTACTTTTATTAGATTATAAGATTTTTAAAATAGGAGAAAAAGATGTAAATATACAATCAAACAGCTAAATAAAACCTTGTAATTTGCAACTTGAGCTGCAAATACCATTATGTATTAATGAAATATAGTTTTGCACACTAAAAGACCAGTAGCAAGAAGCCCTGTCAGCAGCTAAATTATATTCTCTAAATACCGTTTTTAAGGGCCGGTCAAATAGCTCAGCAGATTAAAGCACCTGCAAGCAAGTGCAGGGGCTGTGGTTTGATCCCCGGGCCTGCCATGCCATCCCCACCCCTGGGGCATGCTGAGAGGGCATTTCAGACTGGGCGTAGTGGTGGCACGCCCCTGTAATCCCAGCTATTGGGAGGCTGTAAACAGGTGGATCAATGAGTCCAATCTGGTAGTGAGACCCTGAACACCCTGTAGACCCTTCCCTAAAGTACAAAAATAAATAAATTAAATAAATACCCATTTTTTTCCTAGAGAAAATAGGGATTCTTCAAGAAATGTCTAATTCCAGGTCTATGACAGGAAATGAACAGAAAATACTTTAATCTTACTAGAAAGTAAGGAAGCTATCAGAAACTACTGGAGCTATTAAAGAAAGACCTCAAGAGCCAGGTGTGGTGGCACACGCCTGTAATCCCAGCACTTAGGAGGCTGAGGCAAGAGGGTCCTTGGGAGTTTAAGAGCAGCCTGGGCTACAAAGTGAATTCAAGGCCAGCC
>NW_004524670.1:6048587-6050889 GCF_000260255.1 Octodon degus
TATATATGATTTCCACTGGACAAAATGAGACAATCAGAACATATTTAGGGATGATACATCTATGAATTGAAACACATCAAAAGTCTAAAACAACAGTGACACTACTATGATATTTTTAAAAACAATTCTTATTATTCTGAAAACTGATAAAGAATCAAGTATCCCACATGCTTTTCTGTACAACCTTAAGGAAACCAAATATTTGATGAAGGAAGTTTAAAAAAAAAAAAACAAAAACATAAACCAGCTAACAAATAAAAGAGTTAGAAAGTCTTCTTTCAAACCTCTACTAACATGCTGGTATGTTCATGAATCCCCACTACTATCAAGCAAAAGGTAGATACTGTGTGTCCCTGTTAGAATTATGAAATACTGCCTGTAAAGAACTTTCCTTTTACAAACACTACTCTAATCAGATCAACTTTCTGGATGTATAGAAGTTTGCTTAAGGGAGATGCAGAAGGAAAATGACATGTAAATTCATCCTATAGAGTTAAAATGAACAAAATTCAGAATGGGAGAAATTCTAAAGAACACCATGAATGGTTGGATTTTTTTAAGCAAACAGATTGTAAGGAAATAAAAAGGAAAGGTGTAGGTTAAAAGAGATGTATGAAAACTACAAAAATACAAGGTGTGGGATTTATTTTGCTTTTGATTCAATCAACAAACTATAAAAACAAATTTAAGCAATGATCAAGAATACTGATAATATTGTATATTTGATTATCTTAAGAACAATTGAGAGCCAGCCAGACACCTCAGTAGACTAAAACACATGCTTAGGCAAAGCGCAGGGGCCAGGGTTGGATTCTCAGTGTGCTATGCCGGCCCTGCCCCTGGTACTTGCTGAAATGGTGACAGAGACTGGGTGTGGTGGTGTGCACCTATAATCCCAACACTTGGGAGGCTGAAAACAGGAGGATCACTACAAGTCCAAACTATGGAATGATACCCTGTAGACCTTGACTTTCATTTAAAAATAAAGTTGAATACATTATAAGGATTAACAATATTTTGGTTGTATTCTTTAAGAGAATCCCGATTTCTAAAAACTACATACTGCACTAATGAAATAATATGATTTCTAGAATTTGGTTCAAAATAATCTAGGGTCTTAGAGTTTGGAATTATGGAGAAAGGTTGATGCAATTGGAGTAGGCCTCTATTTATAACAGTTAAGAAAGAAAATGAATCTGTAGAAGCTTATTATACTTCTCATTACACTATGACATTGTAGCATGTAAAAACATATATCGATAGATGTGATTACTAAATTCAACATGGGAACAGTTCTGAGATCTATATAATTTTTTACACCCTCTTACAAATAATTCATCCAGCTCTGAATTTAATACTGCATTTTCACAGCTCCTTTGGTATGTGATGGATCTGAATCTTGATCAATAACTCCCATTTGTAAAAGAAGGAAGCCTATCAGAACTTTCCTGAAACCTAATTTAAGTAAAGTGCACAGTAAAAGATAGATAATAGGACGTACAGCAATAGATCTTTCCCAAAGGTCTTTCTGAAGAGGTAGAGGAAGAGGGGAGAGGAGGGATGAAATCAAATTTGAAAAGGAATTAAGATGTTATATAGATGTACCAGTTCCTCAAAAGGAATGCATTGTAGACATGTGCCAAAAAAGAAAAAAGAAAAAGAAAACGAAAGGATCAAGAGATGCACTAATAAAAAATACCTAAGCAGAAGACCTTACTTTCCAAGTAGTGGAGATATGTAGAATCTTAATCTCCGTCCATTTAGGATTACTTTTCCTTTCCTGTGGAGTGCATCCTAGTTCTGGGGAGTCACTAGCACTCTGGTCTTGGATTAAGGGGTATCTGTTCATTGGTGTCACCTGTCCAAGCTGCCATCTGCTGCAATGTCTTTCATGCCATCTGATCCTCGATCGCCAGCACACAGCAAACACTAGAAGTTGTCCCCTGATTCCAGTCCTCAAGGCTCCTTCAGGTCTTTCTCCAGCTGAAAGCTAGTCACCCTGTCAGGTACAAATGATTTGTTCAAAACCTCTGGTTGTTTGCATAATGTTTTTCAGATTGCACAGTGATGTGACTTCTCTTGGCTGTGTCTTTCTTGGGAACTCTTCTTTGAAGCAAAGCATGAATGTCCTCTGCTTTTACATTCCCCCCAAAATCTTGGGTCCTTATTTTCCCTCCACCACTGGCCTGAAGCCCATCAGCATCAGTGACATCAGGGCTTGGGCAGTTTTCCAGATATCCATCAATGTCTATTCTGTCTTTCCCTCTAGCTCTTCCTTGTATCCCAGGAACTTTTTTTTTTT
>NW_004524670.1:6050989-6061352 GCF_000260255.1 Octodon degus
CTAAGCTTGTTCTAAGTAGGTGCTTTAGACCACTGAGCCATCTCACCAGCCCCTAATTAACCCTTAATAATTAAAGAAAAAATCTTTTTCTAAATTAAAATAAAAAGAATTTTCTACATACGATAAAGTTTCCCTAAAAATATACACCTGACATATTCAATGAGAAATTAGTTTCTTTTTTAAAATGCATTACATATTTTTATCTTTAAATCAGCTACTTAGAGTACAAGATACACACATTTAACTGTCTGAGCAATATTAGCACAAACCTTTCTTTTCAACGGACTAATAGAAATCAGTAGTATACTGATCTGAATTGTCATCTGTGTATATTGGCTTTTCCCTTCCTTCTTTTCTCCTTTCTTCCATCCCAGTTTTTCTCTTTTTTTGAACATTTTCTTCCCATCTTACAATATCTATTGTTCATTTTTGACACTATTTACTCCTTCAGCTTCTCACAGCAGGAAGACAGTACAATAGTTACACATGTGAATCTCGTTTATTTCACTTATGTGTACATTCTCGAGTTGCATTGTTTTACCTAAGAAAGTCTCAAGTTTATCCTTCTTTATGACTGAGCACTACTCGATTGTATAAAAAGACCACATCTTTTTATTCATTCCTCAGTTGATGGGCATTTGAATTGTTTCCAAGATATAGCTATTAAAAAATTGCACTGCTATAAATATGGGTGCAGATATATCCCTGTGGTATGAAGATAACTTTCTTAAGATCAGAAATAGTTCAAAAGTATCCAGACATATATTCTATTCCACATTGAACAAAATATATTAAGAAAGAAAGCTGGTAGACTCAGACCAGCAGAAAATATTTACAAAACAAATATCTGACAAAGCAAAGATAACCAGGACATACAAAGACTTTCAACAATTCAACGATAAGTACTCAAAGTACTGAATTAAAGGTGGGCAATATGGCTTAATATGCATTTCACCAAAAAAAGTCTGTGAAAACTAATAAGCAAGCGAATAACTGGTTCATACCAGTAGTCAATTGAACAATACAAGTGAAAATCACAATGAAAAGCACATACTAAATGTTGCTGAGAATGGCTTAGATTATATAATGACTTGTAATAACAATTGTTGGAGAAGATGTGAAACAAGTTGAACTTTTATGTAAGTTTACAAAAGTATAAAATAATCTTCCAGTTTCCTGTAAATTCATTTCCACCTTAAGACCTAGCAATTTCAACTCTTGATATTCTCCCAAAACAAATTAAAGGAAACATGTATCAAGAATGTTTATGTCACTTTTATTCATAACAGAACAAATTAGACACTCCAGATATTAATCAATATGAAAATGGACTAAAGCTTGTTATATTCATAGAACAGCATCCTTCTTCAGCATGAAATGGGAAGAACTGCCAATATGTGCATGCATGAGCCTCTAGGATACTGTGCTGAGCATGGGTGTAGACCTCGTGATTCTATGTATTTGATAGTTTAGAACAGGCAAACCTAAAAAATATTGGGAGGAAAAAATAAGAACAGTGTTTCTTCCAGAGTAGTCGGGTTGAAACCTGACTAAAAGGAGGAGAGAGGAATGGATCGGTCAGCTTCTGGTTGGTGGCATAGGGCTCAGAAGCCTGCAACTTAGCAAAGGGGATGTGAACTCAGCTCACCATTTTAGAGGTCCAGGATATGTTCAGTTGACTGTAAAACAGGAATGTCGTGGTAGCAGATGATGGCAGAGCAGTTCCTGGTACCTGAGAGGCTGAGCACAGGGAAGAGGGCCCAAGAGAAAGGGGCCAGGGACCAAACACAGCCCCCAAAACACATCCCAGTGTTTCACCCACACAGACTCAGCCAGAAGTATTTTTACTGAATCTTCGGCGGGGGGGGGGGGGGGCTTCTCTTAAACTAGTTAACTTGAGAATCAGCATTAGCTATCACAAGAAATTTGTGGTGGTGTTAGTAATATTCTATATCTTAATGGGTACTTTGGTTACAACAGATAAAGGCATTATTAAAACTCAACAAAAGTACTCAGGATTTGTGCATTTAATAGCATTTTACATCCAAAGAAAACAACTATTGAGAAAATATAGACCACTAGCTAATTATGATGGGTAGTGAAGTATTTAGTTAGAAATCATCAGTTATCTACAATTGCCTTTGAAATGTCTAAAGAATAAGCTCGAATCATGGAAGAATGAAAGGATGAGTAGATAGATATGTGATAAAACAACAGTACTTCACAAGAATAATATAATCTAGGTGATTGTTTACAGTCACTCATGGCATGATTCTTGTAATTCTACCATTTGTGTAATTCGTGATATATATTGAAGAAGAAATCGAATATATGAGAAAATAGAAATTTTCCAGTTTGGTGGTTTCATTTTAGTTTTAGAAATGTCAGTGCTTTAGTTACTCATTTTTAAACATAGCACCAGTACTATGTTTCTATACCGATCTCTAGGCCCACCTATGGTCAAATGACAAAGGAATCTAGAAGAGTTTTTTAGACATTCCTGATAACTGACTTCTGTTTGGACAAAAGAATTCCTGAGGTCTGGTTATGAGAGCCAAATGTTTCTTTTAGCATGGAAGTAGATTAAGTTAGCGTCTCATTTTCTCAAAACCCCAGGGCTTGGAGCAGGTGGAGTGTGACTTTCAGTCTGAAACCAAAAAGTGCCTTCTTTATTCACCAGCTATATCTGGAAGAATCAGTCACTTGATTGACAGAGCCTGTAATGACCTGGTGCTTTTCATAGTATAATAGTACTGCAGGTGTCTTTCTAAAGGATGTTTCAGGTAGGACAGTGAGCCCCTTCCTTGGTAAATCATACTTGACCATACACAAATGAGATCTTTGTTTAGCTGGGGAAGATAATTTTAAAATCTATTATCTTCACTTAAAGGTACAACTGTCTGAGATAGTTCTAATATTTTTATAACAATAGACACATCTACACTTTTTCTTTACTTACAAAGTTTTCTTTTGCCAATAAGGAACTAGTGGTTTTACAATTCAAGAATTGTATTCTAAGAAATAAAGGTTTTTGCCTAGATTAAGTCCTGTTGTAAACTAGGGAATGACATTTCACAGACCTGGATTTGACTTAAAGAGAGGCTGGGATGTCCTGAAAGGAGCTCTGCTTGGACTCAGAGGAAAGGAGCCAAGCTCTTCTCTCTGTAGAACTAAAACAGAAGTTTTATAAACAGTCACGTGAAAGACAAGGAAACATAAAAAATGGGTAAAATGAATATGCTGTAGGTAATAGTCTCTACTCTTTTGCTATGGTTTGTGTCTAGTTGTCCCTCTAAATCCTTATGCAGTCATGGGGCGGACTTCTAGAGTTTACGATTAATTCATGATCCAAGGCTGGGATTATGGTTCTGAGTACTGTTGGGATTATGGGTGTGAGTACTACACTCAGCCTGGGGTAATTAGCCTGAATGCAATGTGAGAGACAGACTTGCTCTCTGTGGCCACTGTTGCTGCTACTCTTCTCTTTTGCTGTTGCTGTTTTGTTGTTTGCAGCCTCCATGAATGGCTGCTCTGTGCTATGTGCCACTCTTCCTTGGAGTCAGCCACGTATGGACTGCAACCTCCACTAACTGTGAGCTAAATAAACCTTTCCTTCCTGAATTCTGAGTGTCAGGTATTTGTCACAGTAATGAGAGAAGAATAACTGAGACACCTTTCCTGGGAAAGAACTTAGAGAAATGTTGACTTATAGGAAAATCACAATTTCCTCCTTTACATGGGCATTTTCCAGTTCTTTGCCTTCCTCATCCTCCATCCTTCCTTCACTTTCTCTTCTTCTGATGCCAGTAAGCTGTAAACAATATATCTAGAACTATGTCTAGATTTGTATAGATATAAAATCTATACTTGAATATAATATTTTTAAAATTTAATTTAATTTTAGAAAGAAAAGGCAAACAAGAACAAAAATCAGAAACAAAGAAAGAAACAGGGCAACATAAAACAGTACATATATTACAGATTTTCAAACCAAGAATAGCTGATTAACAATGGTTGATATATTATCTATTTTATCGTCAAAACTGTTGCTCAGATTAGCAGATACAGTTATGTAAGGCGAATCATATGGTTAGGCATTACCACTTGCTTTCAAGAAACTTAAATTTTTGTTTTTGTCTCTTTTTTGTTTTACCTTTTTTACAGTTTGTTTTAAAGAGAGTATACTAATAATTGATATGACATTAGAAATGGTATACATTTAGAAGGCCAAGATGTCAGGTAATCAAGCATGGTTTTTGTATTACATATTGTGGTCCTCTATGTAGCTGCTTAGATTGCAGCTACAACATGTAGAGTTAGTCAAGGTGAGAATTCTACACATTAACTGCCATTTTTCAAAAGACTGATAGAGATTTTCAGTACAATCACCTCAGCCACCCTATACATACACTTGCATGTTTTACACCTACTTTTTTTTTTTATTATCTTTTCTCTTTTCTCTCCTCTTCATTGTTTAATCCTTAAGTTCCATTTCTTTCTGTTCTATTATATCTGTTATAACTTTCAGGTTTTAGTTCCTTTGGGTTCTTACACTAGGGAGACAATGACATATTTACAAGGATGGCCTCTATCACCACTCCTAGTCAATATAGTTTTGGAAACATTCGCTAGAGCCATGAGACAAGAGAGAAATAAAAGGAATAAGAATAGATAAAGAAGTTAAACTTTCATTATTTTCAGACAAAATGATACTCTACTTGAAAAAAAAAAAAAACTCCATCAAGAAGCTCCTACAATTAAGGAACAAATTCAGTAGCATAGAAGATTACAAAGTCAATATCCAAAAATCAATATCATTCCTCTACACAGAGAGCAAAAACACTGAGAGAGAAATTAGAGAAACAATATCCTTTACAATAGCTCCCCAAAAATGAAATACCTAGGAATTAGTCTACCTAGGGAAATAAAAGATCTATACAATGAAAATTACAATACTCTAGAAAAAGAGATTGAAGAGGATTTCAGAAAATGGAAAGATATACCTTGCTCCTAGAGAGGAAGAACCAACATTGTGAAGATTGCCATACTCCAAAAATTGTACAGATTTAATGCAATCCCTATAAAAAATACCACCAACATACCTCACAGATCTAGAGAAAAGATTCCTTAAAGTTATTTGGAACCAGAAAAGACCTAGAATAGCAAAGACAATATTAGACAACAAAGGCAAGGCAGGTGGCATTACAATTCCTGACTTGAAAAATTATCCTACAAAGCTATTGTGATAAAATCAGTGTGGTACTGAAAAAAAAAAAAGACCTAAGGGTCAGTGGAACAGATTAGAGAATGCAAATACAACTAAAAACACACTCAGCCTTCTTATCTTTGACAAAGGGGCCAAATGTGTTCACTGGAAGAGAAATAGCCTCTTTAACAAATGGTGCTGGAAAAAACTGGCTTTCCATATGCAGAAAATTAAAGCTAGACATGGGTCTATCATCATGCACTAAACTAAAGTCAAAATGGATTAAAGATCTAAACATTCAAACAGAAGTACTACATCTCCTGGAAGAGAAAGTAGGTGCATTCTTCTACATATCAAAATAAATCAGCAACAGAGTGAAAAAACAACTCACAAATTTGGAAAAAAATCTTAACTAATATACACTCAGACAAAGGTCTTCTGTCTAGAATATATAAAGAACTAAAAAAAATCAAGGCCCCAAAATTTAAAGACCCAATTTGAAAATGGGCATCTGAGATGAATACACTCTTCTCAGAGGAATAAAAACAAGAGGCAAATAAATGCTTCAAAAAATGCTCCACATCACTGGCCATTTGAGAAGTGCAAATTAAAACAACATAGAGATACAATTTCACCCCAGAAGGAATGGCTATCATAAATAAATCAACTAATAATAAATGTTGGAGGGGCTTCAGGAAAAAAGGAACCCTTCTCCACTGCGGGTGGGAATGTAGACTGGTACAACCACTATGGAAATCAGTGTGGAGACTCTGATTAAAAAAACTAGGACTGGAAATCCCATTCAATCCAGCTATTCTCCTTTGGGAATTTTCCCAGAAGAACTGAAAATATTGTACCACAATGTTATATGTGCATCCATATTTATAGCAGCACAATTTGTCATTGCCAAATCTTGGAATCCATCAAAATGACTGTCACCTGACAAATGGATGAAAAAGATGTGGTATTTTTACACAGTGGAGTATTACTCAGCTATAAAGAAAGACAAACTCGAAGCCTTCATAGGTAAGTGGATGCAACTAGAGCTATACTCATAAATGCAATAAAAACCAGACCCACATGTATATATAACATTTTAAGAGATAGGCAAGTGTGAATCTTAATGAAAAAAAATGCATCATGAATACTGAAGGCTGAAACCATCACTATGAATACTATTTGGTGTAGAATTAAAGAAAACTGTTTCAGAAACTTAATAAATCTTCACCTAGGAGGTGGTACATTATGAATAATATTTTCTTTCCTTTGTACATATATTTATCTTACTCTTTTGTTTAGAGCCCATCTTCTCTAAAAATATGTTATATGCTTTAAACTAGGTACTGATAAAAAATAAAAACAAAAAATATGTATGACCCACATTGTGAAAATAGGAATAAATAAAAATTATGCACAAGGAAGTAAAATGTATATTCAAATACCAGCATGGTATAGCAATATTGCATTTCTACAAGTGAGGCATTAGTTAATTGTGTACTTCTCGTAAATTAAATGAAAAATGTGTATAATCACAGTGAGTCATATATTCCATTTCAACAGGATAAAGGGAGCATAGCAGTTTTCTAATAAAGGAAATCTTTTACCGCCACTAAAAGTATAAAGAAATTTAATACACTCACACTACACATAAACATTTATGGAGCCTTTTAGTTTAAAAATGTACTTTTTTGTTGTTATTAAAAAAATCTGTAAATATCTTTGTCCTGTTTTACAGAGAATAGATTGACACTAAGATGCAGATGGCTTGTGACTGGTAAATTACAGAGGAGGAGTTCTAGTCTGAACCTTTTAATTCCAAATCGTATGTTCCTTCCATGTTACCATGTCAGCGACACTAGCTGTGATAATGAATTCTTTTTTCAACAGTGCATTTGTTGAAGATGCAGAAATGGAGATAGCATATGGCATTTCCTGTATTGACCCTTGGTTAAAAGCTGAGAGCACAGAGGTTAAAGCAAAACTCATTGAGTGACTTATGTTGTAGGGATAATATACTGAAGTCTAGCTATTTTGCTTTCCTATAATATAAACTAATGTGAGTTTAAGACTTTTGATGAACTGAAGGAATTGAGGTGAAATGTGTCCCTTTGACTAACAATCTGATCATTATTTTCTTGATTGGAAATGGTGTCCCAGCAGGAAATGGATGGCATCACTCAAACTAAGAAACTGAAGTGAGGTTAATAAAGGGACTGTTTATAAAGGAATGTGGACAGGGTCTAGGAAAATCAACACGGGGCATTACAGTGCTTCCAGAGGAATCAGGCAAGGAATAACATCCCTCTAGGAAAGAGCTAGAGGAATACATTCCTAGAGAAACTCCCTAGTTTCCTGCTGGGGCTTTCATTGACCAAACTCAACAGTAAATATGGCAGCCAATGATATATTCCATATGGTTAGTTTACAGTGGTTGGACTGAGGTGTAGAACAGTGAAGACTAGACCAAGAGGTATATGCCAGCCAAAAGTGGAGAGAAATTAGTGCAGTCATAAACTCTGTGGAAGAACAAACAATAACTGGAAAATGCTGATCAAATACCTTTTAGGTCTCAATTATATCTGTGGCAGTTATAATGTAGATTAAACATTTTAAAAAATCAGAAAGGAGGACTAATGCAAACATTTTTAAAATACCAACTCTAGAGACTTCGTCCACCACCGCCTTTTTCCAGCCGGTGGGAACATCTTCCTGCTCTCAACTGCCTTGGACCTGCAGTCTTTTAAAGACCAAATGCCATGTCTTTAATTAAGTTGCAGAGTTCTGATGGAGAGATATTTGAAGTTGATGTTGAAATTGCCAAACAGTCTGTGACAATCAAGACCATGTTGCAAGATTCTGAAATGAATGATGAAGGAAACGATGACCAAGTTCCTCTACCAAATGTTAATGCAGCAGTATTAAAAAAGGTCATTCAGTGGTATACCCACAAGGATGACCCTCCTCCTCCTGAGGATGATGAGAACAAAGAAAAGTGAACAGATGACACCCCTATTTGGGACTAAGAATTCCTAAAAGTTGACCAAGGAACCCTTTTTGAATTTATTTTGACAGCAAACTATCTAGACATCAAAGGTTTGCTTTATGTTGCATGTAAGACTGCTGCCAATATGATAAAGGGGAAAACTCCTAAGGAGATTCGCAAGACTTTTAATATCAAAAATGACTTTACTGAAGAGGAGGAAGCCCAGGTATGCAAGGAGAACCAGTGGTGTGAAGAGAAGTAAAATATTGTGCCTGACACTGTAACATTACAAGGATTGTTCCAAATACTAGTTGCACTGCTCTAATTATAATTGTTAATATTAGACAAACAATAGACAAGTGCAGCAACAAAACAATTGTGTTAGCATAATATTGTCCTCATCGTATGTGTAGTTTGAGTTACAAATTCCAAACCAGTGGCTGAATTTTGTCTAGTCTGAGTAAAGCTGCTGGTTTACTTTACTCTGACTAAAACTGAACTGTGAATTCTCTGTAGAAAGTTTATGTTTTGAGCTTTCTCTCTTTTTGTAAAGTAATTTCTACATAGGTTGTTGTCCAGTTAACTTTAGTGAGATTTTCAAAGTTGGCATTGTAAATAAAACAACTTACAAAATTTTCTGCAATAGAAGTAACAAAATACTATCTTTATTCAGAAGTTAGAAACTGGAAAAAGGTGAGTTGAAGTAACTGTTCCAAGTGGGGTTGTTTGTTGGTTTTCTTTTTATTCTTTTTTATTAATTTTATTAAGAAACAAATAGCAATGAGACAGTTTCAAAGCAGGTTAGTAGGACAGTTACAGTAATAAATACATTGCATATTATTGTTTTCATAGTAGTTATTCATAGTACAAGATGCAGACATGATATCCTGTCCAAACACTATTAGTACAAATCGTTCCTCTCATTGAATTAAGAGAAAGTAGTTGTACATCTATCCTAACTATTTTATATATGCAGATACAAAATGGTCCTTCACTTATATCCCCTTTTTGTTTAGTTTTGTCAGAGATGGGTATCCCATTGCCATTTAAATATTGTAGGGCTGTTTAGAATGTCTTCCAGTCTCCTAGAGTCAGGCAGTATCAATGGTGTAGATTAGACTGCATGTCGCAGGACTTCCTTAGCTGAACCTGAGGACTTGTTTGATTTGTTTTTAAACTTTTAATCTCAACTTTGAATATGTTGCCTAGAGACTCAATAACTACCAAATTTGTGGTTTGGGGGAGAAATGTAGTTAGACAGTTTGTTAGCCTTTCAATTAAAGACAACACTTAGTTCATGAAAAAAAAAGTAAAATAAAATAAAACACCAGCTCTGTTCCAGGTTCTATGCAGGTTGCTTTTTATAAAGTATCTCATTTGATTCTTCTGTGTAATAACATTAAATATCATCACCACTATACATATGAGGAAGTAAAGGTCAGTGAGGCTAAATAAGTCGCAAAAGAAAGAAAAAGAAAGAAAGAAAAAGAAAGAAAGAAAGAAAGAAAGAAAGAAAGAAAGAAAGAAAGAAAGAAGAAAGAGAGAGAAAAGACAAACAGATATTCAACAGCAAGCCCGAGATTTGGATACAAGAACATCTGATAATGACTTATCTGATTTTCTTTCATCTTTGGTATTTTCCTATTTTATTCATATGTGAGCAAGGAAACACCATAGCACATTGATACAGTATCTGATTACACAGTTTAGAATTACTTGGATATGCAAACAAGCGATCCAACAAGGTCAAAAGTCACAAAACTGGAAGAAATTGAAATTTGGAAATTTCTATATGCCTTTTCAATAGTGACATCTGCTATCTATTGAAAATGAAGTGTAGACTATTAATTTTCTGTACATTAAGTCAATTCCTCATCAAACTGTAGAAGATAGTTGAAAAATGAAGGATAAAGAGAGAGTTAATGTGGTAAAAGGACGAGACAGGAGCTAGAACATTTGAAATAAACTTTGTTTCTCCAATTATAAAACAAGATAAAAATTTAAAAGAAAAATTCTACCAAAACAGAAAATTGCTTTTTGGCTGTTTGTTTCTTTGTTTTGTTTTTTTTCTACAGTTTTATTGATAAACAGCAATGAGACAGTTTCAAATCAAATCGGAAGTACAGTTTCAACAAATAATACACTGCATATATTCTTCTTAGTGGTTACTTGCT
>NW_004524670.1:6068427-6085473 GCF_000260255.1 Octodon degus
TTTTTTCTGAAGCAGAGAAAGTTTGGGCAGATTCACACTTATATACAATCCTGAGTTATTTCTCTTCGTTTGAGATGTAAGCATTCCAAACACAGAAGCCAGAAAAGAACTCTTTTAATTCCTTACTGCTAGCAACCAGATGGAAACAAACGAACTGCCCAAGTGAGGAACTGGGAACGAGAGTGAAGGTGAGGTAATGACTCAAAAATATTCAAAGAGGTGAATGCTATATGGTCAGCATTAGTCTAAAAGCTTCACTTCTACTCCCTGTCTAATCCTCATGACCATTATTCCCAGGTAGCAGAGGTATTGAGAATCCCAATTATTTGTCCAAGATTAGACCACTTGTAAGTACTTTAACTGGAATTCCAGTCCAGGCAGTCTGCCTCTACATCTGTACCCTCTTAAACTATTAACAAATGTGTAGACTAAAGATGGAATGCCTTTGAAAATGATAGTCCAAGTGTTACTTGTGTGCATGTTTTATTTTCTTAATCATCAGAAGTATAAAGCCTGCTCTCTTTCTCTATTTTCTAGTTTTTAATCCATGTGAAGGAAATAAGAAATTAAATACAGTATTTAAAGAAGTCTCCTAGATATGCCTCACCACAGCACTTGAATCTAACACGCATTTAATTAGTCATAATTATTTATTAATTGCAACTAAGAACTACTGTTATTAAATGTATAATTAATTGTGGTAATGAATATTAAGTATTATAACAACTATAATAATATTATTATGTTGGTTATAATAATTATTAACCATAATTATAATAATTAAATAATTATTTTAACTAATAATGATTTAATTAACAATATAATACTCTTCCATTGGTTTTTTTGGTTGAGGATGCAGCTGCTCTGCTGGGCCTACAGTGAGGACTGAAGAGCTGAGACGCAAACCCAAGGGCACCTGAGCTTCTAGTTTATGCTTATCTCCTATGCATATGCACAGGAGAGTTTCATGACTTTCTGCCATCGCACTGAAGGTAGAGGGTGGCAAGGCCCCTGCAAACATCCAGCCCTGCTAGAGAAGATGAGAGTCAAGTTTTGAGGTTGTCAAGCAGATACCTTTCCTCCAGCTATAAGTTGCTCACCTTTACTCAGCACTGAGGAAAAGGCTAAAGCAGCAACAGATGGGATCCACTTGAACCTTCCAAGCAGGGTTCTTCAGTCCTTTCAGCTCCTCTCTGCACTGTGCATCATCTGCATCAAAAGCTTGGAGGAACCGTTTCAGCTGCATGCCTTTAGTCCACACACCGTGCTTCCCATGCCCCTCTGGGAGAAATCTGTGTCATGTAGTAGCAAACGGAGGAGGATGCAAATAATTAGAACTTAGGTTATCAGCTCAGTCTCCCAAGTCAGCCACACGGAAATGCATTGGCTTGATGTATGACGCACAGCGCTGTTCTATGAAAAGAAATGGTCTAAACTGCTTATGTGGGGGCAATAGTTGATGGCGTATTTTATGTGTCTCAGTCACTCATTTTTACAGGAATGGAGGCAATAACATGGATTTAGATGAATTGTTTTTATCCAGTGTCAGCTAACTTTGGTTGTTCGTGAAAGATCATTCCTATAACTTTTCTTTTTCTTCTTCTGTCCCTCACCTGCCATTAAAAGCAATACATTCAATCTAAAATCATTTGTAGGTTTTTAGAAATAACAATGCTCAGGTAGATAAGTACAGTAATTTCCATGAATGAGAAGTTGTTATTTATTCATGATAGTGCCTTGCAGGCCTGTTATGGGAGTCCTAAATTAATGCATAGAAAACACCCGCACCCAGACACACACACCTTCACTGAGGTTAAACTGCTCTCCTCCCCTTTCTGTCATAATAGCTTAACATAATGATAGTGCTGTCATTATAAATATTTGCAAGCTTCTGCATCTTGATAATTGATGAATTCTGAAGGTTAGAGGACTGAGAGAATAATTTTTAAATCAGCTTGAGCATCATATTCAAAGTTTTTCCTTTGCTTTTCAGAATTAAAACCAGGACCAGCTTCTCAAGAAAACAGAAGGGGCGGTCTCTGTTATTCCCTGGGCCTGCTTCTGGTACCTCCCCTCTGTGGATCTGCCAGCTCCAGATGCTTGGCTGGGATGCCATGCACCTGCTCAGCACTGGCCAGGACCCACCAGAGCATATGGCAGTTCACATATTGTTTCATCCTGGGATGGACTGGAAGACTGGTCACCTGGGCTTTGTTTTCAAGTGATATGACAACAGTTGTGGGAAGCTCAGAGAATACCAAGCTCTCGCTGCTCTTTTTCCTACTGGTAAGGAAGAATGAGTGGAACAAAAAGAGATGTTTTTAAACCCAGCAGCTATAAGACTTGTGACAATAAAAGCTTGTTGGCTGGCTTTCCCTACAGAGAGCAGGCACAATGGAAGGGAAATCCTGATGTTTTAAAATTTAAAATTGTAATAAGCAGAATTATGGCTCTTAAAAATGTTTGTAGTCTAATTTCCAGAGCTTCTGAACATGTTACCTTATATGACAGAGGGGGATTTGTCAGGAGATGAAATTCTTGCTAATTGTCTGACCTGAATATGTATATCCAGGATGATCTTAGTGGGCTGAATGTAATCACAGTGATTCCCAAATAAGGAAGTGAAGGCCTAGGGAATAACCCAGTGATCTAAGTGCCTGCATGACAAGCACTAGAGCCAGAGTTCCATCCTGGTACCAGAACCCCGGGCACGCCATGCCAGCCACTGAAACCGGGCACGGTGGTGAACAGCTGTAATCCCAGCAGTGGGGAGGCTGAGACAGGAGGATCACTATGAGTCTGAGCTGCATAGCAAAGCCCTGTACCAAATAAATAAAATATTTTTTAAAAATTAAAAAGTATATATCTGAAGAGGGTAAGAGAAGAGGCAAAAGTAATGCTTTGTGAGAAGAACTCAGCTTACTATTGTTGACTTTGAAGTTGAGGAAGGAGACCATAAGCTAAACAATTCAGGCAGACTTAGCAGCTGGAAAGCACAAAAAAAGGGGAATCTAGAGTCTGCAGAAAGGACCCTGACCCCAGGACACCTTGTTTATATCCCAGTGAGACCTATTTGGTACTAAGTAAATAAATTTGGAGCTAAGTAAATAAATGTGTGATGATTAATCACAGAAACAATAAGCAAGGAACACATGGAGTGATAGCTAGATTCTGCGGCTCTCAAACTTGATATACAATGTAGTCAGTTAGGTGTTCTGAAGTCTTCACGCTGGAGCAAACCTAAGAACAGTCACACAAGTTTCTCGGCCTGTGAGACCCGGGAGTCAGAGCTATAAGCTCTCAGATGTTTCCAGATGATTTCGATGGGCAGTGATTTAGTGGATGGAATACCCTCAGTGTTCAGAGTCAGGAAAATTGAGTTGGAATCCCATTTCTATCATTTTAATATTGGAGCTGAATTTGCCTACATATTACATGTACATGTACACATATGTTTAAATCTACAATCTATGTGTCTATAAACATAAAAATTGGACCCACAGAGATAGCTCAGTAGTATAAGTGCCTGCCTAGGCAAGCGCAAGAAACTGGGTTTGATCCCCAGTACCACATGCTGTGCCAGCCCCACCCCAGGCATGCCAAAACAGCTACTAAGACTGGGTATGGGGGTGCACACCTGTAATTCCAGCTCTTGGGAGGCTGAAAAAGGAGGCTCACTATGAATCTGAACTGCATAGTGGGACCCTGTACCAAATAAATAAATTTTTTTTTTAAAAAACCCTTCTGTGAAATGGGCACCAATAGGCAAGTGAGATTTTTATATGTAATCTAGCCTATAGCAGATGATAGAAGTCATTTTAGTATCAGTGATTAATTGAAAGCTTGTGATGAGTTTTAAGAAAATCTTTTGTCTCAGTTATTTTGCTGTCATTGCTGGGACAAAATACCCAATACCCAAAATGAAGGAAGAAAAGGTTCATTTAGCTCACAGTTAGTGGAGGTTTCAGTCCATACTCAGCTTGCTCCAAGGCAGAGTGGCACGTGGCAGAGGGCAGCTGCTCATGGCAGTAAAAACCATCGAAGAGCAAAAAGAAGGAGCAGTAGCTAGCTAGCCTCTCTCCCCTCCCTACACTGTAATTCAAATCACCTACCTCAGGGTGGAGGTAGAACTCACACCCATAAAACCCTGTATTGGATCATGAATTAATCACAAACTCTAGAAACCGCCCTATTGACTACATGAGGCTTTGGGGGGACATCTATATACAAACCATAACATCTTTGGTTGCATTAAAATACAGTATTTTCCTACTGTACTGTTTTTCTGGGCCCATAAGTCTCAAAGTATGCCCATATGTGGGTACTATCCTTAGACTGTGTTTAATTACTGGCATCTTGAGGAAGCAAAATTATTTTCTAAAAGATTTGTGTTTGTTTCTTAATAGAAGCACACTGAACCAATACTCTTCCTTGAAGCTTTCTGTATTTTTCCATTAACTTTGAGGCTCAGACAATCTCCTATTCATAAACTATGATCTCAGGCAATCTCCTTTCCTTAACCTTGCTTTGAGTCTCTATCTCCATGTTAGTGGATCAAGACCACAGTTCTCCTCTTTCCTATCCACAGTCATGGGAATTAGAAAGAGTGAGTGTAATGTATCCAACACAGTGCCTGCCCTGCAATCATGGCTTGATGAATGCTATTTTTCATAATACAGGTTAAAAGTAGATCCAGAAAATGTAATAGAAAAATAAAGTTAGAAGTTAGCAGTTGTGAACATAGATGAGAGTGATTTGCTTCAAGGTTTGGTTTGGCCATCTGGCCATTCCTTTACAGGTGTCCTTTATGTGTAGGGGTAGAAGGCCCACCTACATACAAAAGCTTTGATCTTCTGAACTCCAGACACTAGACTCGTCTGGAGATGCAGAGATGTAGAAAACCCAGTTGGTTTTACATCACTGAAGACTATAACAGGCTACCCTGTATCCAGAGAACTGAATTACTTTCATTTAGACCTCTCAACATTCTGCCAGTCCCTTTAGGGCAGGCTCTGTGGTTCATGGTGCTCTACCATCTGATTTTCCAGCTCTATTCTGGACACAAGTTACATATACAAGGGGAACCTTCTCGTTTCATTAGCCCATAAAACTTACATAAAATGTTTCAGGGAAATGTAACATTCTGTCCTCCTTTGACTTTCTGTAAGCAGAGAAGCATGGTTCTGACACTAGAAGCTCACTTTGGGCTGGAGTTCAAGTCTCAGCCCTAGCACATGGTTGGGTTCAGCCTCCTATTTGATCTTGGCTATGTCACTTACCTACTGGAATATCAGTGCATGCATCTAGCGGTGACAAAGTGATAACAATATCTTATCTGCAGTGTGTCTTTCATGGAGCTCATGCCTAAAGTATAAGAGATGATGATTATTTAGTATAAACTTTAAAATAAAAGTTTGAAGTCTAAGGAGAAAATGCTCACATCTATTTGGGAAAATAAGTAGAAAAATTCTTGAGGAAACTCTCCACAGGGAGCAGCTAAAGTTTTCTTTTTTGGAGTTGCTCAGAATGCAGACTTTCTTTTCCAATTATAATTGGTAGGAATGTGTTAATCGGTAAATATGGGTGCAACAGACAACAGGCTGTGAAACCACCCAAACCTGGTCTCAGATCCCAACAGGTTCATTTATGAGATGCAGACTCTTAGCCAAGATCCAGCTTCTCCTGCCATTTAGTGTCCATGTCCACAAATAGACGTGATGATTTTGATATGGCAAGGTTGGGTCCTGTAGACTTCCACTACACACCTTGAGAATGCATGCAACATGGTGTGTGAGAAGCCTCAGTTTCCCTTCTCTTGCTGGGGTCTTGAAAGAGGCCCACTTGTTTACAGGATAGAGTACAGTTAGAATCTTTTTTCTGCTAAAAGGTGGTCATATATTTAGGTTTCGATTTTTAAAAGCATTTATATGACACATTATATGCATAATTATATGTATGATCACATATACATTACATATATGATATCTGTTATTTACACTACATAAGAACATCAGTGTACTTTACATATATACCTGTAATAAAAGCATAAACAATACCAAGAAATGCTCTATCAATCCCATTTTTAGAAGTAGTTTTCTTCTCTAAAAATTAGTTCCGTCAGAAATGTATGAAGTCAAATTGTTATTCTATCTGATTTCAGTGACTGTCTAGACAACTGGAATTCATTCCCTTGAGATAGTCAAGTCTAAAACTACCTTTAGGAGACTCTGGAGAAAAGTAACAGCCCTAATGCTTTGTGCACTGGTTATCTCTTCCTGATTTGTTGGGCTGGGTTAGCTGTCTCCAGGCACTCCTAGAGCATCACTTTCCCTCCTTTTCCTCTGTATTTTTGCCAGAACACCCCCATGTCAACATATATGGGCAAGGACATGGGAAATACAGCAGAAGCAATGCTCAAGCCTGGGGAGTAACATGAGGCAGGTGATAGATGCTCTGACTCTCCCCTTTTGCATCTGTGAAATGGAAACTGCATTAATTTTCTTCATGCAACAAGGCAGCTGTGAACACAGAATGACATCATCCTTTAAAATATGAAAGTATTTGTAAAATAGAAAACATTATAATGAGACACATATAATAAAGAATGGAAGAGAATTTGGAGATGCAAGAATGGAAAGTCTTTAAGAGCCTCAGTTACATACTGACTCTCAACCCAATTTAACAATTCAATACTCCTAATTCACACACCACCTTGGTTTCATCCTTTGCTATCATACAATGGCTACTCCCTGCAGTTTATAGTTCTGGAATTGAGTGTAATGAAGGAATTTCATTCAACGAGATTTAGCAAGTACCTACTAAGTGAGAGTCCAGACCACTCATGTGAACCAAACAAACCAAAAGACTTGCCCTTTTCGTATTTCAACTTTAAGGAAATCTTACAGGGTGATGGTGCATGAATGGGGGATCAGAGCTGCTGTAGAGATCCTAGGTTTTTCCATTTTCATCTTCTACATAACACAATCCACTCCCAGATCTCTGAAAACCCCACTTTTTGGCTGTAGTCCAGGACAGGCATTTGGAATTTTGAACCAATGTTTGGAGCTCAGAAGTTGGACAGGAACCATGTGCTGAGTGCCAGCAATACAGTTTGAGAACTGGTATCTGGGTTTAATTTCCACTGTCTGTCAGGGGAAGCTTTGATCACACTCTGCATTTTTTCACTTCTACTAAGTGACTAGAAGCTACCACGGACCCCACTACCACTGCCATGTGAGCTCTGCACTAGAGGGAACATCACAGTTTATTTACCTGAATTCCCCGCTATGGTCCTGTTCAATGTTTCTCTCTTATCCTGCTGTAGCACAGTTGGCACCAGCACTGACCAAAGGAATGAGTGTGTCCAGGAGGGCAGAGATGGGAAACGAGGAGGGGGACCCACACGTATCACAGAAGGAAGTGCGGCAGGAATAAGTGAGTGCAGCTGGGTCTTAATGGCTTTTCTTCTCTGCCATCGTTTTCCTTTAAGCCCAAAAGAAACTCTTTGTAATACGTGTTAAAATTATGGTTCAGATTTCTGATGATCAAGTTACATAGATTAAAGTAATGGATACCAGACTCCGCATCAATTCAGGTATAAATATGGATGAAATGAATGTACATTATCCAGTGTTATAAATCTGTGTGTTCAAGGAAAGGCATAAATCTCCCCAACCTTTCCTACCTCAGGGTATGAAAGCTTTTTTTTTTTTTTCTTCCTAGTGTTTTCGATGAAATTATGATTTGGAGTAATTTTCTGGTTTTGCAGAAACCTCAGACTTTTTTTCTTTTACAAGAAAGGGTAGAGTATATTATTTATAATAGTGAGTCATTAAAATACTCCAGGAAGTCATCGTTGCAGAGGGGGCTGGAGAGGCTCGGGGTTATGCAGCATTCCAGATGTGCACGTGTGGAGAGAGACCTTGCTCTTGGAGAAATTTATAGCACCTGGCTCCACTGTAAAGGGCTCTTGGCCCGGGGGTGTTTCTGTGCTCCTGCCCTGCCTCAGCCCTATCGCCACTGTTCTGCAGGGACTCAAAGGTGGTATGTGATAGGCACATGGCCACAGGATGCTGTGGTCTGAAAGGAAAGCTGAGTTCTGGCTCCTGCTGAGCCCCGAGCAGATGAAAGCTTCAGTTCTGAGAGGCCTGGTGCCCTCAAGGAGTAAGAAAGAGCCTCATGGAGAAAGAGTAAGAGCAGAGCCAGCACATGCATATCTCCACTCTTGTGCTCCATAGTTGCTTGACTGGGCACCTTTTACCTCTTTAAATTCTGTAGTCTAAAAACAAATACCATGTGATTTCTGTAAGGTTTGTGTGAGTGGAGTGATAAATAAGATTATGGAAATGAAGGCATCTAGTAAAGTTCCTTTGTCTCCTTCTAAAAGGCCCAACTGTAGAGTTTCAGGACTCATAATTTCCATTTCAGTCATTTCCATACTTTCTATTGTTTCTAAGTGCCCTCAACTAAGACTGCCCTTGAGCCAAGATTGAGGTTCATCTGCCTTTAAATTCTGAGGCAGAAGTGAGGGCCTGAATAAAGAGGTCCAGGCCCCTTTCACTGGATTGTCCCATTCCCCACTCTTCTGTAGCTTCTACTCAAGCTCCCAACCACCTTGTCCTCATTCCAGCTAGCAGAAGGCACAGTGGGAACAGCAGTATAGCCCCTTCTGGCTAGGGACTAACCTGGAAACGACATGTATTATTTTCCTTTGTCTTTCACTGGCAAGAACTTAGTCACATGGCTGAACCAAATTCAGAAGATGACAGGAAAATTATTCTTTACTAGAAGTAGCTGTCCAGGGATCATGCTCAATTTACTTAGTATGAAAAAGAGGAGAATAGCCATTTGGGAGCAGTTAGCATTCTCTTTCAGAGAGGGTCATGGGCATGTGCTAGAAACTCAATTTTAGCCACATTCTAAAAGAGAGAGGTTTAGGCTCTTTGGAGATGAAGAAAGGAAGACTGAGATACTATGGATCATATAATGTGTCCATGGTTGATAATAGGAGGTAGCTACATAGCTCACTCTGTTAATTTAGTTCCAGAAGCAACAGAGATAAGCCCTACCTAAAGTGGGTCAAGTAAAATTCACCTTTCTCTGTAGCCCAGAAGTCATCTTACATCTACCCATTTGCATTTGACCTCTGTACCCTTAGCACATGTCCCACAGGCTCATACATAAATGATAATGAAGTTTTTTAAAAAAAATCTTAGTGTGAGGGTGAATTAAAGGGCAAGGAGTAACTGGTCATTAGGGGCAGTGATGTCAGAGGGTGCATTCATAAACAAAACCAAATTATGTCTAATTTTCTGAGACAATATCAAACTTACTCTTAAGAGAGGTTATTGATTCACATTTATACAGAGAAAGGAAAGAACAAAAATTTCTCAGTACCTAAAATCTTATCAGCATACACATCACTGTGAAAAATGTGAGGTGTTCTTCCAGGATCTAAGATTCCTCCTTTGTACTTCCCAGGAATTTATGCCACCAGTCTGCATTTCCTCTGCTCATCTGCTCATATGCCTCTGCTCATCATTTTGTCTCTGTTGGTTCCTTTAGGCTTTAAATGGGTTCAAATTTTTCTCATCTTAAAAAAATATCCATTCAATCCCTACTTATATTTGAATCTTTTCCTCTACTTTACCATCAATCTTCTCTTAAAAACTGGCTGAAGTCACAATTCTCTTTACTTCTTACTCCCTCTCCATCCCATTGGTGTTTGACTCATGTGTCTACAATTACCTTGATGCTAGTAATAACCAAAATTCCTGATGATTTCCCTGTTGGAATTGCCAATGGACAAGTCTATCCCTGGCCTCACCTTGACATTTCAGAAGTGTTTGACCTTCTTTATCTCTCTCCACCCCCTTTCTCTGAGAAGCTTTCCTCTCATGACACATGCAAAATACTGCCTATCTTCCTTTTCTCTTACTTCTCAGGTTACTTCTATTTCTCCTTATAGACTCTCTTTCTCTACTCCTCACTAATTGTTGATGTTTCTTAGGCATTTGTTTCAAGACATCTTCTATTTTAACTCTACAAATAGGGTCCTGAACAATTCATTCACCTGATGCTGTTGTTTTTATATGTAGATATAACAGGTAGACTGGATTGTCAACTTGATTGGCTTAGGAGGCATCCAGAGAATTAGTCAAGCACACCTCTGGGGTGTTTCTGGTTGAATTATGAAGTTGTGACATCACAGTATGTGGCCCTTGGCCTCTTTTTCTCTCTTTCTGGTCCCCTGTTCTGCTTCTCAGTTGCCAGGAGGTGAATAGCACTCCTCTGTAAACCCCCTCTGTAATGATATCTCTTCTTTACAGTTAACCATGGGCCAAATCCCCTGAAACTGTGAGCAAAATCAGTGGTTTCTTTCTTTACACTGTGGATGTCAGATATTAGGTGGCAGGAATGGGACAACTGACTAGTACAGTAGGTGGCCTATGCATAATTTCAAACCAAATGCAGCCTGCTATTATTTCTAGAGTACAGTTCTATTTCTTAGACATCTTTTTAATTATTCTAGAGGTACTTAGAATACACGATGCATAAAATTGGATGTAGGCTTTTCCACTTAATATGTTTGTTTCTTATTTGTAAAAAGAAGACAATAATAATTAAGAATTTTTATGGAGGTGAATTGATTGACAAATAAGAATGTGCTAGCTCTTCCATGAAGTGTGTGCCTGGGAAGAATGATACATCAATCTTCAAGGTTTCACTATGCCTCTCCAACATGTTCATCATCATGCTTTTAAATTGTCTGGAGATTGAAGAAGATTGTAAGCCATGAATCTTGTTTTGAGGACCCAAAAAGTTGATTGGAAAGCAGCAAAATAAAATTATGAGGGATTAAACTATGATGTAGAATTGGAAGTTTGCAAGGAAGGAAAGTCCAGTCATGTCACTGTGGGCTCTTGAGGTTGCTTGTATTTCCTTCTTCCTTCATTCAGTCTGTTCTTAAAGACTTTTCCCTGATAATAGCTCCATAGAGACAGCCTTAGTGATCACATCACCTGTCACCCACAGCTACCACCTGACCTAGGCTGACCCTATCAGAGCATCTTTCTCAAGGACATGTCAATCTGGCAGTACTGAGAAATGGTAATGTAATATGACTTTAGATTTAATGTCATAGAGGTTGATAAATAAAAATTATAGAAACCAAAACCCAAAAATCTGGCAACAAGAGCTTATTCACTAAATGGAGAATACAGCAGATAACCAGGAAGACATGGAACTAAGAGACCATGTGGTTGAATGAGAGAAATGGATCCTAAATAAGTCCTCAAAGTGAAAAGCTTAGTTTTTCAGGCTAGTGCTACTCCAAGATGATGGAACCTTGGGGAGATTAGAACTGTTGGGAAATCTTCAGCCTGCTGGGGGATTTGCTCTCTTCCTATTTCTTTGGCCCTGACTTTGGTGCAGACATCTTTGCTTTACCATGAACTCCCACCTCAATTACTGTCTCTCCACAGACTCAAACCAGTGTAGCCAATTTATTATGAACTGGACACTCTGAAATTGAGCCTAAGCAAGCCTTTTTCTCTTTTTAAGTCAATTATATTTGGCATAGTGTTATAATGATTAAAAAAAGCTGGCTAGCAAACTACATTCCCTGCAACCATGTTAACTTTCAACTTAAAGTCTAAAGCTCATTGTAGTATTCTTTGGCACCATAGTAAATTTTTGTTCATTTAAAAAAAAATTAACATTGTAGCAAAGAGGTAAGGGAACAGAAAAACATGATGAGAAAAGAAGGAAACAAAGCTTCTGTAAATAAGGAGGGGAAGAGAGGCTGAAGCGAAGGTAAGAGAATGGGAAGAAAAAAGAATCAAGTTATATCATGTGTAAGCACAAATTCCCTACAGCAAATATGGGGTCTTGAAGGCTAACTCAGTTGTTTAATGCACCTGCTTGGGCAAACTCAATCAGGCACAGGGGACTGCAGTTTGATCCCCAGTTCCACAAGCACTCCAGACCCACCTTTAAGGCATCCTGAGCTGGCCAAAAAAAATCCTACAGCAAATATGAATGTACCAATAAACTTAATAAAATGAATAAATAAAAATTAAATTATAGCAAGAAATTTCCACACTATGCCCCTTACTCGCCTACCAATGTAGATTTAAATTGCAACTTGATTCAAGTTGATGAGAGTATTTGGGAATTTGATTTTTTTTCTACTTCTGGCTTCTAATTGGAATTCCTTCCAAGCATACATTTATCAATTATTTTAATAATATTAACTGTACAACTGTTTTAATTTTATAGTTGTTTGTGATTACAAAGGGATTTCACATGTTGTTTTATTTGAGTCTTATAATAACTCTATGTGGTGCATAGAGGGGAAATTAATTATTTAAAATTACACAGCCAGACTGGGACATAAATGGAGATTGCATCACCTTTAATCCAGTTCTACAACATAGTAAAAAAGCAATAGTTTAATCAGTGCATTCTCCAACTAGCCTTGAGATAGGAATACCTCTCAGAATAATGAAAAGGTTGCAGTCATTTTTTTCTTATTCAGAACCTCAGAGTTGTAACAGAGGAGAAAGTCCAAATTCAACTCAGTTCACTAACATCTGCTTTCTTGTGATGCCCTAGCTCTAGAATAGGCCTTAATTTTTTGTGAATGGATGTGCTGAGTTTTCAGCTTCTGTGTTAGAACAGGTAGAACATCAAGCCTGATCAGGTAACACATCATGTTTAACATTCAAAAGGCCTTCTCTGTAGTGACAGGGGTTGTGTAACTCAGGGACAGCAGTTAGCCATCTCATGGAGACATCTTTGCCTATGGATTTTTGATATCTGCTCCAAGCACACCTGACAGAGATGACACTGAAAGCAAGGATCATGGTAGTTCAAGACTTTGAATACTGAGAATAGGAGCTGTCACATAATCTCATAAAACTTGCAAAATCTGTTAGATTGTCTTTGAGTTAGCCATCTTCTCTCCTGTCTACTTTGGGAAAAGGAAAGAAAAACCTAGCTTTAATCACCCTTTCTAAGTTATGGGCCAAGAGACGGCTTCCAAATGTTTCCCATGCTCAGGAAAGCAGAGAACTTCCTGGGCCAAAGAGCTAGTTTCTCCTCAGGATTGTTTAAGACCAGGATTGGGCAGAGTACCTGCTGGCTGTCAACCTCTTTAATTTCTCTGATTTCTTTGCCTCTCCTCCTTACAAATACGGAAAGACAACAGGTTGTATAAAGAAGAATGCATGAGGTGGCAGGTGGGTTGAAGGTTATCTGCATTACCAATTACATCTTTACCAACATATGCATCTTCCTCTAATTTCTCCACATAAAAAGGAAATGTGTAGACCAAAGGTTCCTCACTGAAGAAACATGGAACAGGCTCATCAAAGCTTAGATTTTAAAATCATTGGTTTCCTTTTCAAGAAATAAGATTTTCTTGGGTACAATATCTGAGACTCCTTGATATCTGTGAAATAGGAAGAGGAGCTATCTGGCATGAGAATTGCCCTTCACAGCTAGGTCCTATGTGAGGATCACAAAGCAGATCCACAGAAATTGCTGGTGCCCATCATGTTGGCTTGTTGCCTCTCCGGAAGCTCTAAGTTTCCTTGCCTTAGTCCTCCAGCAGAAGGCAAGTTACTTAGAATTACCTGCTCATCTAGAGCCCCAAGCTTTGAGAGGAGCAAAATTTTAGAGAGGCTGGCTGCTCATTAATGTGAAATATTTTGAGATACCTTAGTGGTCAGTGTTGCTCTGGAAGAACCCCAATACCTATCACATTTTCCCTAATAAGTCAAGTTTTATTTTGGAATGTACTTTATACTGACACATGCTGTTTGTAATCCCAAGTGGGTTACAGAGCAATTCATTTGGCTCAGAGAGACCCTCTCTTTTCTACTCATAGGACCAAAACACTGATAAAAGAACCACCTCATGGTAAAAGAAATAGAAACCAGGAGTTCCTGTATAGCAGGAGACTTTAGACTTCAGAGAAACTGCTGCTCCTCAGAGGAGGACAGTGTCTAGCAGAATGTGACACATACATACCAGGAGAAGCAGCCAAGATCACAGAAGGTCTAAGGCAAAGGTGACTGTCGTCCAAGAGATGATGGACAGATGTTGGTTAATTAAACGTGGTAAGGTCTGTGGCCAAAGGAAGGGAGAATGAGTCTTTCTAAAGATCCTATTTTTGTGCTAAATAAACCTACCTCAACAGATAACTTCACAAATCTCTTGAATCTAGTGTTATCCAAAAAGAATATTATATTTATCTGTGTCTTCCCTTGTTTCAAGTGACTTTAATGAATTTGTGTAATATGCACCCCTGGGGGATACATTCAAAAACACAAATGTTAACCAAGTTTGGGATAATATTGCATTACCCATAATCTTCTAGAAGACATGTGTAAACTGACAGGTCAACTTAAAGTAATGGGATAAATACTGACATACACAGACATATGTGCATTGGACTTCTGGGCCTGTTGGCCTAGAAGTTGGGGATATAGGTATGGACAACTCTTTCTATGGGATTATTTTTCCTACATTAATCCCAGAAAAGATCACCACCAAGGACAATGGTTTGGAGGGGAAATGCCATTTATATCATTAGAAGAATTAGTAATTGACTTTTACGTAGTCTTTTTTTATTTTAAGGAGTTAGCAATGTTCTAAACATCTAATATAGCCTAACCTCACAATTACCCCACTAGATATATAATTATTACTTTCACTTTAGAACTGAGGAAACCAGGGCTCAGAGATGTTAAGTAGTTTGTCCAAGAACTTAATCTCAGATTCTTAACCCAAACAGTCTGAATGTACAGATAATGTTCTTAGAATCTCCCCTTTCATGCTCCTTTACAATGACAAAAATCTTAGTCAGGGAGCAAGGTGAAAAGCACAGAATAAGAGGAGAAATGAAAAAGAGTAGACCCAGATCTTTGTAAGCCATGCTGTGTTTCTTAGAATGGAGCATATGTATTGTCAGAAGTACATGTAAGGTTAAGATGCAGCCAACAGCTATCAGTTTAGGAATATTAACGTTATAAAGGAAGTGTCTTAAGTTTTTATGATTTTTGGAGAAGGGATAATGGGGATCAAAATGAAAACCTTGTACTTGCCAAGCAGGCATTTATGCTGCTGAGCTATATCCCTGGCTATCTTAAGTATTTATTTCACAAATCTTTTGATAAGGCCCAATTAATGGCCAAATTTCGTGACAACATTGGCCCTCTTTTCCAGAAAAAAAGCCAGTCTTGGGTGCGGTGTCTAAGACTACTTGATTGACCACACAAATATAATAATAAGGAATACTTAATCCTATAGATTGCACTTGATCAGAAGTTTTATTCAAACATGGTTTACACAACAAAATATGTTTATTTTCTACCAAGGATTTCCCTGATTACGAAAGAGTAGAGGAACTTCTGGATGTGTATGTATGTTTATTTTGGGACTTCTTATTTTAAGTAAAATGATCTTGAATCTGAGAACATTAATCAGTATCTAAAAATAGGAAGTTTTAATCATAAACTTAAAAGAAGTAAACAAATGAACAAAATTCAAAGATAAGCTAAAATCATTGGCTACCACAGAATTCATGGCTTTACCCCCAAGATTCCTCATTATATGCTTTAGAGGGCAAAATGGAGCACTAACTAACCACAAGACCAACAACTTCTTTCAGAAGATAGCTTTAAAAATCTGTGCAGAAGCATGTCTTAAAATACAAGCCTTACATTGACATAATCCTTTGCTTTGAAGCTACTTAAACTATCAAATGGCTTGTGTAAGATTTGAGCCACGAATGTACAAACATGTAATTTTGGCCCAATTGTTTTCTTTCATTATTGCAAACATTTTATAATTATTGCCCCTTTTGAGCCCAGAAGCATGATTTTAATGGGACAAATAAGATGTTAAAATGAATAAATAAACAAATTATGCTTAATATTTGAGTTCAATATGAAGATCATGTTGAGAGGTGAAAGGTAAGTAAAAGGAAAGAAACTGATCCGTCATCAAATGTAGCTGAAGTCAACAGGAGGCAGCCATGCTGCAAAAGCATACATTATTGAATGACACCATTACACTCTGCTTTAATATGCTCAGAAATATATTCTTGAAAAAGTGGATAGAAATTGAAGTTAATTCCATCCTTCAGTGTTTATATAAAATCCTAGTGCTCATTAGATGGTCATTGTAGTTGTCTTTCCTACAGTATTTTATTTTATTTTTTTACACTGAATATTTTATTTATTTATTTATTTATTTTTCCCATAATTTTATTGAGAAACAAATAGTAATGAGACAGTTTCAAACTAAATTGGTAGGACAGGTTCAATAATTAGCACATTGCATACATTCTTCCTAGTGATTAATTGCTGTACAAGATGCGGACATGATATCCTATTTACAAACACTATTAGAACAAATCCCTCTATTCATTAAGAGAATGTAACTATATATCTATTCTAACCATTTTGAATACACAGATACAAAATGGACATTCATCTGTATCCCCTTTTTTTGTTTAGTTCCATTATTTGAGTATTATAGGTGTGTGAACTCAGCAAAATATTCTAAGAGTCCAGTAGTCCATAATAGTATCAGGTTTTCCGCTTCACTGGCAATGTCAGAAATTGTTGACTTGAGTCTCCTACACTCAACATAACAGCATGGCTTTAATTCTTATATCCTACAGTATTGTAAATTAAAATAGTTACCTTAAAATTTTTATTTGGAAAGTAATGAAAATATTTTCAAAATGATATGCAAGTTTAAAATAAAATTATGTATGTGTAAAGCATATGTACAGACACATATGTCTTCAGATGTGAAAAAACTCACATCGAGGCCACTGTGCACCCTTGGGTATGTCAAGCAACTCTGTTATCTTCTGAAAATGTATCACCTCCCCAAATACATCACCTAAATTTCAATGATGTCGAGAACTCCTAAATCATACTTAATAAATAGCAGTATGAATATTCACCTTTTAATATAAAGCTGAAATGAAACAAGATGTAACCTTGAAAACTTATTTTGCTCTTCAAA
>NW_004524670.1:6089228-6093204 GCF_000260255.1 Octodon degus
TGGTGGGGGGCGGCCCGAGGGGCTGGAAGAGGGTCCGGCCCACGCTGCACCTGGGCTGGGACTGGTCCCGCCGGCGCAGGGTAGCAGGAAACTCCAATGTATGTGAATTTAATCAAGAAATAATTGAGTCATGATTTTCTAATAAAAGTCTGCACAACTCTTTGTCATAGAGAAAGGGGAAAAATCATGATACCACAAAGAATGCTAGCCCAGAGAAAGTAGAGAATTGCATTGTTCTTTCTTAATGATTAGAAAGTGTCCATAATTTTTATTTTCTAGAAGTATTTAAAATAGTTCTAAGACAAAACTAATTATTTATTGTAAGGAAATAATGTTTAAGCTTTGAATGATGAGGATTAATTATAGGAATTTTAAGGTATTCAAGCTCTTTGTTCATTTATATGTCAAATATGAACACATACTTCATCATCCAAATCAGTAATAAAAATAGATCTTATTAATTTCAAAAGAAAACTGGTCTTATTTATTAATATGCCAGACAATGTTATAAACCAAGACTGTCAAAGTAATCCAATAACTGGACTCTCCAGATATTTATTGGTGAAATGAAATGGGCTCTACATGCCCAAATACTTTCCCTCACTAACACTGCGGGTGATCAAAAGGAAAAGCAAAAGAAAATGTTGCTGGCGTCATTGCTCTAAGATAGTGAAAGAGACTGACTTGTGGGTAATGGATGTCACAAAAAAACACAAATTATGTCACAAAAAACCATGAGAGTGAAATGGGTGCCTAATATCGCTGCCTCACCTCGTGGCTTTATATATTCACTTGCTTCTATCATTCGAAACATTTCTCTGAAAGACTGAAAAGAATAGTGTAGGCAAATGAGTTACTAAAGGAGTATCAGCCAGGGAGAAGTCGTCTAGAATCATTCATTCCTGTTGCAAAGAAGCTGAGGAGGAGATGTGATAAAAATGAAGACAGGCATTCACCTAATGTAAGCAGTTGTTCAAGTGGGCATTTATGAGAGCTAGAGCTAAGACCTGAGCCCTAAGGAGAGAGCAGGTCAAAGAGATGAAATAGCTTTATCACCTCAGGAAACAGCTGGTTTGAGGCCCCCATGGGACTCTCTGCTATAATAACCTGCCTCCGCACAACTTAATGTCAATAGACAGTGTTTCAAGACTCTTTTACTATTTTTCTGTTTGATAGGACATGAACTGACAAAGAATTCTTCCTACACCTATTTATCTGAGGCCAGAAGATAGAAACACCAGGCATAAACACAAGCCAGGCATTGCCAGGCATCGTGGCTCATTTCCAGGTAATTGGAAATTTAGAAAATAGAAGATTTAGTATTCTTTCTTTAAGAAACATCTGTGTGAAAAATAGGAATTTGATATTAAACAAGATTGAAGAGGTGATGCAATGAATTTCACTCACCTACCCTTCATGTTGTTCCTCTTCCTAGAAACTGCTCCTTGATTTTCAGATCGAGTAGGATAAATTTGGCTGTGACACATAGTTGTTCACACAGGGCTCAAGATGGCAAACAGATATATCTGCTTCTGGGGCCCATGCTTGTTCCAGCCTCTGCATAAACGCTGCTTGATTTAGCACTCAGGGAACACAGACCTTTGGGACCAACACATTCAGAGTAACAATTTGCTTCCTGGCAAGAAAACAGGAAGCCCCAATATGTTTCCTTTCTAACTAGCCCTTTTCTGAGACAAATAGGTCTTTCCAAGTTCTTCTCATGATTAAATTTTATCCCCAATGGCCAAAAATTAGGTCACTCATATGAGTTCCAGTTCCACTTCACCTATTTAATTAACAAACTTCAATCCAGTGTTTTCTATGTCCCAGACCCTAGACTATGCCACAAGATACAGAAAGGTTAACCTTGCCCCAAGAATCTCTCAGCCAAGCAGATAACATGAGGTATGAGCATAAATAATCATAATTCAGGATAATTATCATACGAAAGGTGCATTTGGAGTGACGTGTAACAGCTTGAAGAGATCACAGAAGCAGATGTCTTCTCACAGATGAGAAGATGTTTGAGCTGGGCTGGGAAGATGCACTGAAATTACCTGTCTGATGTCGTGTATGTGAAGAAAAGTATAAACAGAGGTCCAGAGGCTGACAGTCAGGGACATGGGCAGGGGACAGCAAGAATGAGTGTACTAATGAAAAGTCCCATCGAAAAGGAGAAAGGAGAGGGTGCTGAATGCTTTTTGCCACTCTGACACTGACATTTGAGAGCTTGATTGGGTTCCTGGCTATTCTCAGGAGCAGCTCTGGTAATCTTTGAGGCTGGTGCAAGGTTGAGCACTTCTATCTTTCTGCAGTCTTTTTCCTTTTGATGAGTCCCTGGACATATGAAATCTACCTTCTCTCCTGGTAGTGTTATCAGACCTCATACTTGCATTCAAAATGGGGTCACAAAAAAGAGAAGAAAAGGGCAATTGATTTGTATGTTTCAGTCATTTCCTTGGGAACACGCTGAGCTTTTAGTCTGGGGTGACTGCGAAAGAGATCCTGCCTGTGATTAGATCTGTCAGGCAGTGGCTGTGTTACACTAGGTACCTGGGGAAATAAAACCACGGGCAATTGCCGAGGTCTGCATGCCCAGAGAGCGGGCTGCTGTGCAGTACAATAACGGGAGCATTGTGTGCAAGTGTATAGGAGCCACTTGGCCAGCACTTGACAGAGGGATTCTAGATTCAAGCCAGGATTGCAGATGATCTCTAAAGCCCCCACTCAGATCTCAGGTTACATGACTCTGCTTACGTGGACAGAGAACACAATGAAATGATAACTACGGACACAGAAAGTGGACAGATACGTCCCCACTTCATTTTCCGTCTCATCTATGGCATTTCACATACCCTATAGCTACCAGAGTGCCGTTTCTAAAACACTGGCTTTACCCTGTCACTTGCCCTTTCTTTTCTCAAAGCACAATGTCTCTAATTATCTAGAGGACAAAAGCCACGCTGCCCAAGACTTACCATGACCTGGACTCGGTCAGATCTGTCTCTTCTCTTTGCCCATTATAGGGCAGTGGCAATGGATCTTGTGAGTTCCTGCACCCCTCTTCCTGCTCATAGGGCTTCTTGCTACCCTTCTTATTCTTTCTCCTATGCTTTTCCCCTACACACATAAAGTATCCTCATCCATCTTGTTTTTAAATTAACATCCCTCAATTTTTTTTAAGTTTGGGCTCAGTTTTAACTTCCTTTAGAAACTCTCCCTGATCACACTAGTCTCAAAGTAATTTCCACAATTCTATGTTTTTAAAGTTACTCCATTTTATATATTTTTATTTTTAAAGAGAATAAAAATAGTTAAAAAGTTAGAAATGATACAGAATTTCTCTAAATAAAATAGTACCAATTCAACAATGATCGTTATATTGCATATTGTTGTCTTCAAATTTGTTGTTAGATTACCAGATATAAGCATGTAAAATTGATCCAAAAAGTTATAAAAAGTTGAAAGGGAGATGGAAAAATATAAACATTAACTTTTCTTTTCAATAGACCAGCAGAAATCAGTACTAAAGTTACCCAAGCTGGAGATGACCTGGGGCCCTCTGAATCCTGAATAGATCCAGAGCGCAGGCCCTGAGAGTGAGTGAGATGACCAGGGGCCCGCTGATCCTCATTAGACCCAGGCTGCAGGCCCAGCAGGGAACCCTTCAGCAGAACTCCTTGCAAAGAGGCTAGAGACAAGACCCACCCAGCCGATTCAGGAGCAGAACACCTTCCCAGACAGACACAAAGGGTTCAACTCTAATGCCTGCAGCAGAAAGAAGTGGAGCACACAGCCAGAAAAAAACAACACCCACCTGGAGGAATTGGAACTTCATAGATCCGGACCTGGTGCTAAGGTAATAACTCTATCTAAGCTCTACACTAAAGGTCAGAAGACAGTGGTATACAAAATGACAAAGAGAAGGAACAAAATGCAGTCTCAGGCCCCAAGTCCACCCAGTACAAATGCAGAA
>NW_004524670.1:6094814-6098100 GCF_000260255.1 Octodon degus
AAATAAAATAAAATTATCCAAGCTATCTTGTATTGTCCCTAAAATATTAAATTATAAATATCTACTTGTATGATTCTTTTGCTAAGGTTCAAGTAATTAATTTCATATATCCTTAAATCTCTTATTTCTAGCTTAATTTTTGATATAGTGCTGAATCATAACTTTTAATTTCTTAAATATTGCTCAGAAGGAATAGATAAACAGTAGACAGATAAGTTCCTAAAAGTAGATAAAAGGATGGGGAGATAGCTCTGTGGTCTGAGTACCTGCCTGGCAAGTGGAGGGACCATGGTTCAACTCCCAGTACAGGATGCATGTTGTACCAACCACCAAAACCAGGCATGGTGATGCACACTTATAATCCCAGCACTGGGAAAGCTAAGACAGGAAGACCACTAGGAGTTCAAGCTGCAGAGTGAGACTCTGCACCAAATAAACCAATAAATAATTTTTTAAAAAATTTAAAAGTAAATAAATAAAAGTAGATAAGCTATAGGACTCTCTTCCCTTTTGGAAAGAAATTATTTTGTTTAGATTAACAGAGTGAACTATTGGGGCACAGAAAAGGAGCTGTACACAGCATTAACTTTTAAAAACCACAGTCAAAGGCCCTTATTCCAAAGATAGTACTCTGCTCTGTCTTTTGGCAATCTTCAGCCACTAAGTATCTATTTGAATCCTGACTGATCTAGAATTCTGCAGCTCAGAAGAATCTGGAAGAGAATCCTTCCTATCGCAGTCTTCTGTTTTCCATTTTTAGTAGATGATTAAGAAGTAGAAATCATTAAATGACTGGGAACCTTATCATCCTTTAAAATCCCATTTAATCATAACCACTATTGTCATTGTGAGTGAATGGAGAATTACAACTGCAATAGATGTTACAGAGAAGTCAGTGTCATAAGATATAATTAGGAAGACCAACCAAATCAGAGGGCTTATGATTAGCTAATTAATAGTTACCTATTAACTGAGAACACTGTACAATAGGTAAACAAAATCTGTGTACATGGTGCTTATATTTTAGTGCAAGGGAAGAGATAATAAATAAGAAAATTGACTCTGGCAGGGTCATATGATAGGCATCTAGCATGAGAGATTAGTTGAGTTAGTAAAGAGGAAGGTCAAGAGTCCCAAGGAATATGAGATCATAGCATGTTTAGTAACTGAAAGATTTGTACAGTTACAATATAGACATATGAGTTGCCTCACAAAGAAAGCAGAGCTGGTTAGTTATGTCTGCAGTCATGGTGGAACTTGAAAATCATGTGAAATTTACATTATACTCTAAAAGCAAAAAAAAAAAATCACTGGTAAGTTTTAAATGAGAAATGACAAGATTGTTGTGTGTATGTGCATATTTCTAAAATATAGCAAATGTATAATAACTAATTTGGAATGAAGCAGTAGTAACTGGTAAGATAAGTTTGGAAGATGTCTTGGAACTTGAGGTGAGATGTAATGGTGGTGGAGACTAGTGTTTGGGCCAGAATAAATGAAAAAAGATGCATGGAAATAGAGAATTTGGAGTCCATGGAGGAGATTTTTGGGATAACAACTGAAGGTTCTATTTTGAGCAAGTACAAAGAAGAATATTCTATTTGATGAGAATAATAGCACTAGAAGAGAAAAATGGAGAGAGAAATAAGAGTCTGTAAATTAAGTTTTGGACCTGTAAATGTTGAAGCTTCACAGTAAAGGTGTTAGGTAAATGATTGGCCATAGGAGTCTGCAGTTCATAAGAAAATTGGGTTGAACATTCAAGCCTGGTAATCTCAAAAACAAACAAAAGCACAAAGATGTTCAAACTCATGAAATAGATGAGCTCACCTAGGGAAATAGAGCATCCAGTGAAAGAAATTAGAAGAACCCCCACATGGAGAGGAGTTCATGAAAGAGACCAAGACAGAGAAGCAAAGTAGTAAAACATGGCAGTGCAAAGGCTGAAAAGCAGAAAGTTTTCTGGGAAATGAGAGTTGAATGTTGCTGAGATTTCAAGAAAGGTGCGAGTTCAAGATTTCTACTGGGCTTATTACAAGGTGATTATTGATCAACATAAAATCCAGAAGTTACAAAGGACATGTTTTTGAGGAGTTGGCTGTGAAAAAAGGATTTTCTATGGAAAAGTGGGCTCAGTTATGAGATGAAGACCACGTTTGTTTCTCAGTGTCTGCTCACTGTGATGGGAAGTGAACTGCCCGAACTGAGGCACATTATCACTGTCCATGTATACTCAAGCTCTACCACGTTTCTCAGCCCATGATAATGATTCGTGATATTTGCTAAATAAATGAATAAATGAGGACTTAGTGAGTGGTTTGATCATCTACTTTCTGAAGAATTATAAAGTTGCTTTTAGAAAACATGACTTTGGGGTCAATTTGTTGAGGGAAATTACAGTGTAATGTTCTATCACTGTTAAAGAGAAGACACCTTGGGCCTAAAAAAAACCATAGCTTTGCGTTGCCACTAAAAAAAAAAAAAAAAAAAAAAAGAAAAATAGAAACTCCTGCCTGGCTCTTGTCTCCTTGAATCTTGCCCCCTCTCCTTGTCTCCAGTGCTACTGCCTTAATCCTGGCCCTTTAAATTTCTCATTTATTTTAATGAACCTTCCCCCATTAGCCCTTAGCTGGCTTAAGGCTATTAAGTTTTGGGTAATGCAACCCTCTTGCTGCTATTCATAAGTCAAAACCAAAATAACACCAAACTGTAAAACACAAAGCTTTTGTATATGCTGATATTAAAATGTCTTTTTCATATATTTCACTATTTATGAAATTCTGGCTAAGTCATGCAAGTAATATATGCTCATTCAGCCTTGCGTTATGGCACCATAAACACAGGGCTAACTTGCCTGCTGAGTAATCCACTATTCCCCTAGGCCTGCTGTCTCAAGTTCGTGTTCTTCCAGGGTTACCTGAATTGTCAGACAGGATCACTTCACATGAAGTCCTTCATCGGTCCTCATGACCCATGGGACAAAGTTCATTTTACTAGCCTCGCTCATCAGATTCTGAGTTTTCTGATCTTTGCGAATTCCTCTGTCTCTTTTCTGCCACACACAACCCACATATGCTCCACTTGTGTGGTCACTTAGTAGTTCTTGGGATAGTCTGTAGGCTTGTTTAGATCCATGGATTTCCATGACCTGTACAGCACCTCACCAACTTCTTCAATCACCAAATCCCTTTCTTTCTTTCTTTCTTTCTTTCTTTCTTTCTTTCTTTCTTTCTTTCTTTCTTTCTTTCTTTCTTTCTTTCTTTTTTTCTTTCTTTCTTTCTTTCTT
>NW_004524670.1:6098229-6103793 GCF_000260255.1 Octodon degus
TACTAGATCAGACTCATAGTGTTCTGCCTGTTTTACAGTCACACAAGAGCTGGGATTACAGGCATACACCACCACACCCAGTCTCATTTGCCATCTCAGCATGCCCCGGGGACAGGGCTAGCAAAGCAGGCCCAGGATTGAAACCTGGGCCCCTGCACCTGCTTACAGGCACTTTATTTTATCTCATTTTTTATTTTTTATTTTTTGGTGGAACCGGAGGTTGAGCTCAGGCCCTTGAGCTTGCCAGGGAAGCATTTATTCTACTGAGCCATCTCCCTGGCCCCCTTTTCAGGTGCTTTAATCCACTGGGCTATTTGGCTGGCCCTAAATCCCAGTAACTCTTGATTCAGCTGAGTCACTTGCTCCTCCAGGCCTTCACCAGGTCTTGGTCAGGCACACTTTCTGTGCTATTGTAGTGCATTCTTGTTCTACCCAGTCTGCCCTCTGTCTTGAAACTGATCCTGTCTTGTTTCTCATAGAACTCTTCCAAACAATAATATTTATTGATCCTTCAATAAAGTAGAAACTTTGACCATGGGCAGAGAAGACAGCATCGGAGGATGCTACAGTACGCAGCAGCAACGACTCCATTCAGGCAGCATGAAGAGTGGGTCCAGCAGGAGGAGGGTCTCCTTGTGCATTTGGGAGGCTTGCTTAGACCACACAGCAGAGAGTGAATATCTGTTGACATTCTCATAACTTAATTGATGTGTCTGACCCAAGAAATTACTCCCTGTTATCTTCTTCCTAGAACTATAATTTATTAACACTCCCGTTAAACTGTACATGAGTTCCTTGAAGGAAAAAACTACCATGTTTGTATTTGTTTCCCTAGATTATAGTACCCAAAACACTATGTGCTAAAAATGATGTGTGTTTTTGAATGACCAAATGAATAAACAAATGGAATTTTCATGTGTGAGACTATATTAGACACTGAATGGAGAAGGAGATAGAATTTAAAAAGGAGGAAGAAAGCATCCATGCTCTTCAGAAGACTTATGTCAAATGGATAAGACAGAAACAGATAAAGGTTAATGAAGGGGAAAGATCTGAAAGAAGTTTGTTTCAGACTCCATATGAGCAGGTCTGTATTTAGACATCAGAGGGTCTTTCTTTTACTTCTCAATTGTTGAGATGATAGACCAGTTGGTGACAACTTATTACTGCCATTTTGAAATAATATTTCCAAACTTCCTTCTTGAGTTCTTTCTTCTTGACTGAGATCATACTGTACTTGGAATGTTAAATTATTCTTCTTCATTCCCCATTTACTTTGTCATTAAAATATTCCTTCTGAG
The DNA here is from genome assembly GCF_000260255.1 of Octodon degus. Lineage (NCBI taxonomy): Eukaryota > Metazoa > Chordata > Mammalia > Rodentia > Octodontidae > Octodon > Octodon degus. Next base: position 6,099,531 of record NW_004524670.1, read on the forward strand.
CACAATGAGTGACTTTCTTATAGTCTATGGCATGCCTACCATGACTCACTTAATAATTCTCTTTCTGTTAGATACCTAGGTTTTTCACATTTTTAATATCATAAATAATATTGTACACCTCAGACTTGTTTAGATTCATTGAACAGTAATTCCCAGATAAAGAGTAGAAGTTGCTTTCATAGTATTTTATGTATCTTGGTAAATTACTCTTTAGGATGATTCAACTAATTTTCACTCTCACTTGTGCTATGTCTACCTTGCCACTGATCAGAGCATTTTAAATTATGTCCTGGTTTAGGATCAATGTCAGGATCTCAGAACCTTTACCAAGTATTTATCCAGGAGACATTGAACAACTATGTTTTTTGTGGGGTTTTTTTGTTTTTGTTTTTGTTTTTTTACAGGGTCTCACTACACAGCTCAGACTCACAGTGATCCTCCTGTTTTCAGCCTCCACAGCGCTGGGACTACATGTGTGTGCCACCACACCTGGAGTTAATGGCAGGTTCAGTATTCCTTGGGTGGTGCTGGTGTGGCATGTGGTGCCCAGGATTGAATCCTGGTCCCTGTGCTTGCCTAAGCAGATTCTTAGACCACTGAGCTATCATGCCAGCTCTGAATAGCTATGTTGAAACGTATGCCTTATCATGTGTTCATATTAACTTAACAAAACATTAATATAGTGATTAACTGACACAAGAAAAGATTGTGATGGTAACTCTTAGCACGGTTGATGCAGGATAAAATTATGTAGCAAAAATAGCAATTCAGGAATACATTTTAACAAACATCAATGGTCCATGTAGTTTCAAATTTGAAAAATACTTCTCAAGGAAACCATTCCAAGGAAGAACAATCAAAAGAATAAAATATAAAAGAACAGTTAAACTTCCTGTAAAAATGCAATATAGAAATATTTGAATAAATTGTTGGCACATCTACAGAAGCATTTATTTTAAAAAACAAAAAAAAATCTTTGTGGAAACATGAGAACACTATAAAAATTATCTAATTTCAATATAATCATAAAATAGTGATATCATTATGTGGGCAAGATAAATACAAGTCAAAAAAACAATAAATATGTGCCTTGTAATGAGTACAGAGGTAGACACTGCATTAGAAGGCAGTGTTTCTTAAGTTAGTCTGGATTGGCACCTCTTCGTATTTTCAACTCTATAAGGTAACAGCTTGCTTTATCATCCTAAAGTAGAATGGTGTACAACAGGCCTTTACTAAAAGGCATATAGTAAGTGTTTTCAGTGTGAGATCAAGGTCACCAGTAACACAAGAGCTCTGCACATGACCTCAATCTGAGAGAGCCAGGGAAGTCACCCAGCAGCTTGTTTTCCAAGTTTCAGAAACATTTACCACTCCAGTCATTTGAAGGAAGATTCCTATAGGCCTAGAGGAACTTCACAAGCACTGGAAAGAATGTGCTTGGCAGGACAGCCTCTGGCCTCGGCAGCTGAGTTTTAGGGAGCAGGAAGGAAATCCTAGATAAAAGTGCAAAAGCAGATGTCATGGAGTACAATAGGTCTGAGAGAAAGAAGCAACGTGATATGAAGGCTCAAAGGAAAGCTCAGGAACAAACCTACAGCCTCCCACATGTGCCTGCCAACAGGTTCCATAAAGGATGAGGTCCTGAATGCAAAATCTGTCAAATTGAGTTTGGTAGGTGTCAGGGTGACCCAGCAGGGTGAAAGGTAGAGCTCAGGAATGAAAAGTGACAAATAAAAATTCATTTGTTATACTCAAAAGAGAGAGAGAGAGAGAGAAAGAGAGAGAGAGAGAGAGAGAGAGAGAGAGAGAGAGAGAGAGAGAGAGAGGAAATAGGCTTGTGGAGTTTGTCTGTAGAGCGGTGCACTGAAAGGTAATTGGGCCTGAAATAGGGAAAAATAAAAGTGCCACTAATGTGATTTTATCACAGAAGTATGCCATCAACCACCTTATCACAGGAGGAAATTGATGAAACTCCCTGAAAAAGCTGGCCAGAACTGAGGAGTGTAGACCACTTCTCATTCCTTCTGAGAATCTTTAGTCCTTTTAAAAAAAAAAAAATCAGAGCATTATACTTACTTGTAATTTTCTGTAACAACATCATCTTTCAAAAGGTCAAAGGAATCAAGAGAGAACTTAGCATTAAGTGGGAGCAAAAGAAACATTGGTATCAAAGTGGGTTTGGTAAGGTTAGGAAGATGTAACCATGTATAGCCATAATGCCTAAGCTTGGAAATGGATTCTTCAGAGAGGTTTTAATAGTAGAAATTGCCATCTAAGAAATGAGAGAAATAAATTGTGTCCTCCAGGTTGAAATGGAAACTTGTTACCAATTTTGACCAAGCCTAGGCCAAATTTCTATGGAAATGAAAGAAAACACGGTAGATGAGGATTCACACAAAGAAGGGTAAAGATGACTGGAAGTATATTCCTAGACTCTAGTATAAATTTGACTCATACAATAGTCTGAATGTTGATAAGAAGAGGGAAGTTGGCAGGTTATCCACCTGTGACCTCGCTGAAAGACAGAAAGAAGTAAAAGTTCCACGGAGTCTATTGCATAAGCTGCCTCTGGCCTGGAGATGTGGAGATCATGCAGAATCCACACACTTGAACACAAGTGCAAATGCCAATGAAAAAACTCATGTTTCTCTCGTATCATCTAATCAAGACAACAATATTCTTAAGCCTTGCTTTTAGCTTCTGCAAAATGATTCATTTAGTGCCTTCCTCAAAGAGTAGCCAGGAAGATTAAAATTAGAAGAACTGCTTCATGAAAAACATCAAACCCAGTGCCTGGAACACAATAAGATTTTCTTTTCTTTCTTTTCTTTTTGTGTATTTTTTAGTAAGAGTCTATAGGGTCTTACTACATAGATCAGACTTGTAGTTATTCGCCTGCTTATAGCCTCCCAAGTGATGGGATTACAGGCACACACCACCACACCCAGTCTCTATCACCATCTCAGCATGCCCCAAGGGCAGGGCCAACATGACAAGCCTGGGATTGAACCCTGGCTGCGGTGCTCTGCCAAAGCATGTGCTTTAATCTGCTGAGCTATTTGGCTGGCCCCACAGTAAGATTTTATTGTTTTTGCTCCATGCTTTTGCAAGCTTGGTGTCTCAGAAAATAGAAAACTGTGATTGGCTCTATAGCTCATATGCCAAGGAACAGGAAGTTTCCCAAGTATGGAAAGGAAGTAGTAGAAGGAAAGGCAATGATAATGACATACTAAGAAATAGCCTTTTCCAACACTAGCCAGGAAAGAAAAAGAAAAAAGAGAATACAACTAAAGCACAGCAACACTGCAGAGAAGTAGCAGTCAGAGAGAGGAAGACTCCCCTTAACAGATTTGTCCCAGATAAAAGCCAGGTAAGAAGGAACTGGCTGAGGTCTGTCAAGTAAAACCCAGAAAGTCCCCAAAAATCAGAGTGTTGTATTCTTTTGAAATTATATTAGGATAGATCTGTAACATTGGGAAAGTATTTATATTTCAAAACTCAATGTTTACCTAAACTTCAACTTTAATGGAGTACTCTACATGTTTACTTGGTCATTCTAGAAACCCTAATTTAATTCCTCCTGCTGTTGTTAGGAGAGTTTGACATGTAAAGAAATGGAGAGTGAGTGAAGCTACAGGAAATGCCTGTGTCCTGACACTTGGCAAACACTGAATCTGAAATTCTCTTTTCCTTAAATGAATAATTTTAAAAAATTTAACAGCAACGATAAGAAATCTATCAAAACTTTCGAGAAAGGAAAGAAGCAATTCTGAAAGTTGATGCAAAAGAACTTTGAAAATATTGACTCACAGAAAACAGGACAAAGTTTAAAAATTGCTTAGACTCCTCAAGAAGTCTTATATTCTGGGGGAATACAATATGTAAAGGAGAGAAGTTTACAAATAAAGTTAACAAAATGAAATATAATGAGTAATCTCAAAAGAAAAAGTAGTCAAGGCAAAATTCCAGTAAGTGAGAAGTAAATAGTAGAATATAAACCATGTGTTCTGAAGGTGGAAGGGAGAAAAACGGACGCTCCAGCAAAGCAAGTTAAGAAATGTGGCTGGCATTGCAGAAGCATTTTTATCCTGGGAGAAAAAGAACAAAGGTGAAATTACAAACAGAAAAACAAGGAGACACGCAGAATGGAGGTCAAATCTCAAAGTACATGAAATGAGAACAATTATAATAGCCATTAAATTTCATACTCAAGACTTTCTGAAGGCTGGAGGAGAGAGAGAGAGAGAGAGAGAGAGAGAG
>NW_004524670.1:6103893-6116130 GCF_000260255.1 Octodon degus
AGAGAGAGAGAGAGAGAGAGAGACAGAGAGACAGAGAGACAGAGAGACAGAGAGACAGAGAGAGAGACAGAGAGAGATTAGTGCTACCAGAAGAGTTCGCAGGACACTCAAATGGGCAAAGCTTTCTCCTAAATGCTTATTTCTGTTAGTTTTTAGCCCTCACAACTACTCTATCAAGTAGGTAGTATGTTGGCCCCATTTCACAAGTTGGATTCCTGAAACACAGAGATGATTTCATCTTAGACTTATTTTTCTAAATAAAAAAGATGTTTAGATTCAAGATCCTCAAACCTAGTAAAGACAAAGCTAGGTTTGAGCCCAGACTCTCTGCACTAGTGAGTGCTTTTAACTTCCAAGCTATCTGCTATCTGGAAAGAATACCTTCCAATTTACATGTGCAGATTTTTATATTCTATTTCATCACATCAAAACAATATCACTGAAAAGATAGCCATGGTCAGAAACCTTCCTGGAAATATTTGAATAGATCAGAACAAGTTTACAAGCATCTAGGCTGTAAACAAAATATTAACAGAACAAAAGAAGTTATTTATGGAGAAACAACCATCGGGCTAATCTGAGACTCATCCTTCATGCTAGAGATTAAAAGACAGGGCAATCATTTCACAGATTGTATAACTCATCACACTTTGACTACACAGTAAATCAACACCTGCAGACACTCCAGTATAGAAGAGTGTCCAGAAACCGTACGATCACACCCCTTCTTGCAGGAGTTAATTGGAGAGCCATATCTGTTCTAAATGATGAGAATAGCAAACTAAGGTGAAGTTCAGGCATGGGGAACTGTGGCATGAGGAGCTAAAGTTCAGATTAAACATAGAAGCAGAGACACAGAGTTAGCCTAAACAGATTGTTGGAAATATTGTTTCCAAACCGAATGTAATTGTCAATTAAAATTCTAGACATGAAGGAGAGATGATACGCAAAAGTATAATTTAATAAACACAGCCTGGTGTGCCAAATCCCAAATTATATTTTAAGCCAGAGAAGTGGGAAGTGGGAAGAAAACTCTAACTTGATGCCTCCTCTAAACTGCTTGGTGATGGAGGAATCAATGTCTAGCTTCATTGCTAACATTGAGATTTAAAGACACAGAAGTTGATGAGTGCTGATCCAACCCAGACAGAATTCATCTCACACCAGCATAGTATTGCCTTAGCTCACTGGCTTCCAGCTACAGTGTTGTGGCCATTGTTTTTAATGGTGATATTGGTTTGTATTTAAGAAGTCTTTCGGGAAATAAAAAGACCACAGATCTTTTTCACTTACTATTCCCTTTAACAGGAAAGACTCACCTTGAACAGTGCACTCCAGGTAATGCATTAATATTCTTTCAATTAAGAGTTAATTTTTCAGGTAATTTTTCAAGACTGATACATCTAAGTCAGCTCTCTTTATCATATCCTCTCATAGAAGAGCATTCCTTTCTTCTGGAGAATTTATCAGCACATAATCATAGCTTAATTAATGCAATTACTTGATTAATATCTATTTTCACTACTAATCTGCTGCCTCACCCCAGCAGGGACTACAGTTATTTTTTTCCTCTTTACTTTGATGCCTGAAGCCTAGTATATTGGCTGCCACATAGGAGATAATTAGTGTTTATTGAGTAAATTAATAGAAAATATAAAACAAATAATTTGTTGTCCAAGTTATAGAAAACAAAAAATAAACCTCAGAAAAGCATATAAAACAAGAAATCATAAATATGGACAAATGAAGATAGAGAAAACATTTCAGCTATGATGTTACACATATACAGGCAGCCCTGCCCCCACCATGGTCAAAGATTCCTAGAATACTGAGAAAAACAAACTGGCAACATTGAAGAAGACATTGTATTCAAGAGATTACTTCAAATACGTCAAAATAAAATATAAACTTGAACTTTCAAGGTATAGCAGGAAAATGTAAAGGAAATTTTAAAAAGAACTACAATAAAGATTTCACATATAAAGAATTCAAGCTTTTCTTCAAAACTTTATATAAGAAAAGAAATGGAATGATTTGATTAAAAAAATACTTTAACCCTTATTTTTCAGGAATTGGTCACAGAGGAAAAGGGATGCTGAAAGTTTAAAAAATGTAAGTATTAAGATGAATTGCATATAAATATATAGATAAGATGGCTATCTATTTCATAAATAGATCTAGGTATTGCCTAAGTAGGAATAATATACTTAATTTGAATTCATAGTGAAATGATGTGAAAATTTTATTAACTGATATGTGTGAGAATGTTATTAACTGATATGTAAATATATACATAAAAAAGAATTTATTCAATAGCTGTGTATATACAAGTCACATTTTGTGTCTGTAAGGCAAAAAAACTAGAGTGCTTCACAAAAATGAATTTTAAATATTCCTCAGGATTTCAATTTAAATATTGTTGTTCTAAATTACTACTGAGGCAAATTTGACAAATTATAAACTATATTAAAGTGTTTAAAATAAGAACAGTCAGGGGGGGGGCTGCCTGTTAGCTCAGTTGTTTAAGTGTGGTTCAATTGTCAGCTCCACATGCCTTGCCAGACCCACCATTAAGGCAGCCTGAGCCAGCCAAAATAAAATAAAAATAAGAACAGTCAAACAGAAAAACTTCATAAGTGTGATCCAAATTGTTTTCAAAGAGAAATATAAAGGATTAATCTTTTCCCTTCACATGAAGCAATTAAAGAATTGTAGCAATTGTAAAGAGAATGAGATGATGAGTAGAAAATACTAATTTTGAAAATATTTAAAATATATACAAAATGAAGGCCTGTGCTTTTCTGTTAGTGAAAGACATAAAGAAAAAGAAGAAATCTTGACACATCTATGCAATCTGCAATATTGTATCTTGATTCTAGATTTCTCTCCAAAGCCTCCTGTGGTCATTGAGTGATAGGTGAGGTTTTTTTAGAGGTAGCCAGATTTAGCGTGTGCGTTGCTGGAATCAAGGTGAATGATTGGGCCAGGGAGATAGCTCAGGGGCATAGGTGCCTGCCTGGCACACACAAGGTCCTGAATTCTATCCTCAGTACCAAAAGCAAAACAAACAAACAAACAAACAAACAAACAAAGGTGTATGATTACTAAATCAGTCAAATGACTGGTTTGATTTGGCACAGTTCTGAGCGTGGATAATGAGAAGGCCACCACAGACATGAGTGCTGCGCACCCTAATGACATGCAGCCTGATGTAATGCAAGGGACAAGAAACACACTGCATGGTCACTGGCTGCTTCACTGCCTTGCTGTTGTGCTGTGTTCTGCCTGCCGAGAACTGTTTCTCCTTGCGATGCCTCTCGGCCACACCACGCTGCAGTGGGCTGGCCCACTACAGACTAAAACCTCAACACACTGTAATCCCAATAAGTCTTGCCTCCTTTGACTTTGGGTGTTGGGTATTTTGTCTAAGCAAAATGAAAAAGATAACTAAAGTCAAAGGGAAAAACTCAATAATCAATCTTAGAAATTAAAATAAGCTATATAAAAATTCTCATTGTCAAGATTTTGGTTTAAAAAGGAGAATACTGTGGCTGCATTCTTTTAATAAAATGTGATAATGAAATGAAAGAACTGTGTGGCATTGTTCAAAGTGATTAGAGAAATAAAGAAACAAATTCAATAATAAGCATGGTAGAGATTAAAAAATTTACTAAATGACAAAATGTCTCCAAAATAAAAAGTTTACTGATGAGATATATGATTATTTCAAAGAATAATTTTCATTTGTTATGAATTATTCTAAGGAAAAATAACAAATTTAATAATAAAAAAGTACCATTACTAAGTAGTTTAAAATTTAGAATAATTACTAGTTCTATCCATCTATCTATCTATCTATCTATCTATCTATCTATCTATCTATCTATCTATCTATCTACCTATATTAGTTAAAAATTGAGTTATACAGGAAAAACTAGAATAAGCAAAACTGGATTCCAATCCACAGATCCAGATGAATATTAGCAATGAATGTAGCAAGAGGAAATGTCAGAGAAGGGAAAAAAGTGGAGGATGCAGTTGTAATTTAAATTATTTTCAGGAACCAAGGAAACTGGACATAGAAAGGAGATAGCAATTCACTGCTTACTCTGACAAAAATCAGCCTCCAGATTCACAGAGGTAGTCTGAATCGTGTTACTAATAACTTCATCTCTTTTTGCACAGATGAGAAATTAGGCCCAGAGCCCTGAGGTAACTTGCACGACAATTGCAAAAAGTAGTACTGGAGCTGAGATTTGAAGAAAGATTTGCCTACTCTAATGTTTTTCAGAAGTTTGCCAAGACATCAAAGTTGAGCAAAGGACAGGTGGAGAAGGGAGGTCACCAGAGCAGAAATACTATATAAGTAGACAGACAAAATGACATTGCTGGAGTGACATTCCTGGACTTAGCATTCCTTGCAGTTGGACATCTAAAGTTTCAAGCTTCTTCTCCCAGAGCTAAGTCAGCTTTCTGTAAATGTTGCCAAGTGGTGGTGCTTAAATGGCTAGTGCCTGTTATGCCCCTGTTTTCCACTGAGCACTGTCAGTGGCAGTAGCGAAGATAAAAGCTTAAATTTTGGATTCTTTTAAAAACTATGCAACTCCTATGTTCCTCAGTTCCCCTGCCAAGAGTCATCCCTATAGTGCAGTCATATCCTGAGACTCAGTGAGATGGCAAAACTTGGTAAACAGTAGCAAAGCTTGAGAAATTTAGTGAGTTTACCCTAAGCTCCTGTACCTGTGAAGGATTTCAAGTTCTTTGAGAACTCATCTGCAAGTCTAAAAAGGTCTAGTGTGACTAACAAAATGTCAGATCATTTTTGCAAATGACATAATTGTAATATTTGAGCTTCATTGAACATATTCAATCCTTCAGGATTATACTAAGCACCTCATGTTATTTATACAGTGAATATTCCTTACAATCCTAGTGGTGGGCACATTAGTCATTAAGAATCTTCATAACCAATGCAGTTCTTTTGTCCTTCTAAGGGTGTGGTAGCATTTCCCTTCCTCATGCCTCACTGAAGTTTTGACTCAGACCTACCACACTTTTGACAATGTGATGTTAGATGAACAGTAAGAGTCATCTGGGGACAAATGTGCTCTAAGATTCAATACATCTTTTCTTCCTGTTTCATCATTTATGAGAACATATGGCAAGATGGAACTTCCCTCAGAAGGAAGGTCGTGTGCTGCCTTCAAGTGAGCTAGTGATGAAGATAAAAATTAAGCTTTTGTTGTTTAATACCTGAGGCATATCAGCCTACAGATAGAAATGGTGATATATCTCTTCCTTGCTTTCTTTTCACTTGTGACATTGGTACTTTCCCATTAAGAGATAGGATCCTTATTCCCTCACCTGAAACCTGAAGCAGCCAGTGTCCAGGACCAAGGTGATACGCTATGACTTCTGAGTATAAATCATAAAACTCAATACAGCTTTGGTCTGTTCATTTTGAGATACTTGCTCATGGAATCCACCCTCCATGTGAGGAAGCCAACCTGATCCTCAGAGAGCTGAGTCCTCCAGGTATATTCCCAGTAGAGATCCAAGGAGCAGCCACCAGACCACCAGACACAGGTGCACGTGGAATCCTTCCTTGGAGGCAGTCCTCAAAGCTAGAGCTGGCTGCAATGACAATGCCAGGAAGGGAGCCAAGTTGTGTTTACAAGGTCTGCCCAAGTGGCAGAGAGTGGGAAAAATAATAGTTGTGTAAGCCACTACATTCTGGGGTAGTTCATTGGAGAGCCATAGACAGCTAAAATAAATCCACTCAGGCATTGGAAGTTTGTGTTATTGCAGCATAACTTACAGATTCTGAGAGATGAAGTAGAAATCTTGATTTCCCCATTTAGCAAGTAGGGACAAAGAAGTTTAATGAGGTAAAACAATTAGTTCAAAGCACATAGCCAGCACCAGATCAGTATCAGAGAAAAGATAGAAGGGATTTAACATGAACTACTCATCATATTAATGAATTGCACTCTTTTAAATAATAGAAAATTTGTTCTAAAAAACAAACAATAGAGCCAGCCTGATTGCACAATGGACTGAAGTGTCTGCTTAGGCAGAGTGCAGTGATCAGGGTTCTATTCCCACCCCCACTTCTGCCTTGCTGGCCCTGCCCCTGGGGCATGCTGAGACAGCAATTGAGACAGGGCATGGTGTTACGTGCCTGTAATCCCAGCACTTGGGAAGCTGAAATCCAGTGGATCACTACAAGTCTGATCTATGTAGTGAGACCCTGTAGATCCTGTAGAACCTGTCCTAAATACAGAAAGAAAAAAAATTTAAAAAAAAAACATGAAGAAGGTGTCATTTTCCCATTGTACAGATTATTAGCTCCTTGGAAATGAGAACTTTTCATGCTTTCCTTTTCATTTCCAGTACTAAGTACAATTTCTTTTTTTTTCTTCTTCTTTTTTTTTAATGTATTTGGTTGTTGCAGGGTCTCATTACACAGCTCAGACTCATGGTGATCCTCCTGCCCTCAGCCTCCCCAGGATTGGGCTTATAGGTATAAGCCATCAGACCTGGACTCTGGCCAGCTCAGTTCTCCCTGGGGGTGGGGCTAGCATGGCATGTGGTGCTGGGAATTGAACCATGATCCCTAAGCTTACCTAAACTTGCCTAAGCAGGTACTTTAGTCCACTGAGCTATCTCGCTGGCCCTTAAGTACAATCTCTAATATACTTCCATCTTCAATTAATGTTAGATAGGTTAAGTTAAATTGAACTGAGCAGGCTGAAGGCCAAGAAAGGGTTTGAAGAAACACAGAATTGCATAGCTTTTGAGTGGTTGATATCAGAGTTTATCAGCATAAATTTGACTTATCCCAAAGCCTTGCACCATGTTTTCCCTATATTGCTGTTTTGGTGAGTGAACAGACATCTTCTTTCATAGTGTTGACGAGGTTCTAGCAGTGTGTGATGTGTGACACAGAGATGCTCAGAAGGTCATAGCAACAAGGGCAATGGCCCCTAGGGAGAAGAAGAGATTTGGATTATTTGGAAGGACTTTAGGTTCTAGACAGTTCTTTGTTCAATAGTTGGCCTAGCTCTATAAGATAAACCTTGGAGAACAACAGCTGTACTTCACTAAGCATTTGTAAGGTCTCTGTGCAATGGCAAATGTATAAGAAGATAAAAATTATCAATTGTAATGCATGATGATCCCAGGTGTAGCTAGGAAAGTAGGCTTGGAGCTTTAGATGAGTGAATCCTTTTCTTTCATTTTTCCCCACTGTACAAAGACAGTTAACACAGTGGTACTCCTTGGGATGCTTCTGTTTTTGTTTTGTGGCCACACATTATGAGAACTCTTGTTTATTATTCACCTATGGCAATGGAAACAAAACCTAAACACAGCCTTTCAAACTGAAACCCTGAGAGCTTACACTCATAAGGGATGAAATATATCCATGAGCTGAATAAAAACAGCTACCATGCATTGAATAGTCATTCTACCATAATTCTGAAGAAATCCAATGTGGGGTGTCTTTCATGTAAAATTAAAATTTAGTCATTGTAGAAAATTTGGAGAAATCTGAATCTCCTGAGCTGATTAATTTTCCCATTTATATAATTAATATGATAAATTACTCTAATTTTCCATGTTAAACCAATTTTGAGTTCCTGAAATAAACCCAAATAAGTTAGGGTGAATTACTTATTTTATGACATTGGATTTGATTTGTAATACTTTGGTTAAGATCTTTTGCTACTATGCTTCTGAGAGAAATTTAGTTGGAATTTTATTATAATGCCATTACCAAACAGATATGAAGAATATGTCAACTTTATAAAAATGTTTGTTTTACTGTTTAATGAAAGATTTCATGGTTTTTGTGCTTTGTTTCCTTAAACAATTTAGAGAATTCATATGTATAGTCATGTGGGCCTAATCGTTGCCTTCTCGATTTTTCTTTTTTTTTCCAATCAGTTGCTAATAGATATACATTGAATTTTCAAAAATTAGATATTTCTATTTTGTTTATTTTTTTAGGTATTACTGTATATCTTCTGATTTTATGTTTTTAAGTGCATATCAACTGAGATCATTACCTTCTTTGTATAAAATTATATTCTTTAAAGTTTAGTGATCCTCTTGCAGCTTTTGATGTATATCTCTTATTAATGTCTCCCTTAAATTAACTTTATAACATTGCAAAGATTGAACCAGGCAGACAATAAAACAGTGGATTCCACTTGCTCCCTTTCAACTCTCATGCTGTTGCCAAACCAGTACTTATATTGTTTTTTATTCTTTCTGAAATTATCTCCATCCAATTAAAATAATATTTCTTCTGCCGAGGAACTTTGGTTGTATTTCTCTGAGTATAATTTGATTGGCTGATGAATTCTGCCAATTTTGTTTTGTCTGAAAATGTCTTTATCTCACCACAAATTTCAGGAGTATATTTATTGGACATAAAATTTTATGATTGTTATCATTCAGCCCATTAAAGATTTTATTTTATTATCACCTGCCTTTCATCATTTCTGGTGAAGTCAGCTATGAATCTTATTACTCCTCTGAGAATAAATAAGTGCCCAACTCAGTTGAATTTTGTTTTCTACTTGTTTGTTTCCCAACAGTTTTATTATATGCTTAACTCTGTTTTCTGTATATTCATCCTGTTTCAGTTTAGTAGAGATCTTTGAAGCTGAGTTGCTATCTTTTATCAATTTGGGTAAACTGTTTGCTAGTATGTTATGTGTATTTTCTTCTCACTATCTCTTTCCTTTCCTTTTGGGATTCCACATGTATGTATATTTAAGATGTTCAGTACTTTCCATACATTTTATGGTATTTCCTATAATTTTTATTTTATTTATAAGCATCAATTCCTATATTTTATAGTGGCCTGTGGTTTATTAACCTCTCCTATGCTATGCCTTATGCAGGTTAAATCTTGTTTTATTTTCAGTCTGTGAATTTTTATTTAGCTATTTTTATAAAGTCCAGTCCTTCACTAGAATATTTTATCTTGTAACTTGCTTTCTAAAAACATATATATTTTAACATCTATGTGTGTTAACGCTAATTGTTTTACTAACTTTAGGTTTCTTACTATTATTTGTCCTTTTCTTTGGATGAGTTGAATCTGTTTTCTTTTCTTTTAATTTTTCCATAATTTATTGACAGACAAATAGCAATGAGACAGCTTCAAATCAAATTGGTAGGACGGTTTCAATAATTAACACATTGCATACTGGCTTCCTAGTGGTTATTTGCTGTACAAGATGCAGGCATGATATCCTATTTACAAACACTATTACAATAAATCATTCTCTTCATTAAAAGAATGTAACTATATATCTATCCTAACCATTTTGAATACACAGATACAAAATGAACATTCAATTATGTATCCCCTTTTTTTGTTTAGTTCCATCATTTGAATATTATAGCTGTGTTAACTCAGCAAAAAAATTCTACAAGTGTTCAGTAGTCCATAATAGTATTGGGTCTTCCACTTCACTGACAGTGTCAGAAATTGTTGACCTAAGTCCCTTACAGCTCAACATAACACCATGGCTTTTCTTCTTATACTTCATTTTTATACTTTTCTGCTGGATGGTTAAGACGAAGATAAAGCAAGACCTATGAAACAAGAATTGTAGATTTCGGGTCTGATTAGGTCAGTCAAATCCCCTCAGGGTTTATCCTGAGGTCCTATACCTCAGATTGTAGATCCTTTGTCAGTGTCAGCCATGTGGATGAGTCATGGCTATTGCTTGGCCAATGTGCTCTCTGTGAAAGCCTGAGAGAGTGTTTTCTCTCCATGTGACTTTCCTTAGGCACACTCTACATCATCGATCGCTTTCCTCTTTGGTCCCATAATCTCCTTGATCAGAAAATTTGGGACACTACTGAGTTACACGACGTTACAGTACAAGTTCTCATATGTCCTGAGCCTTAAGTGACCTTGGAAGGCTGGGGCCAAAATGTTGGCTTTCCTTGCGGCCCTCCTTTTTCTCTAATTTTTGGTCTGCAAACTTAGGTTGTTAACCCTCCAGAAGAAAAGCTTATTGTTATTACCATACAAGTTAGGCTGTTAAGCTTAACCTCACTATCTGTCTGAATATCAAACATCTTTAGCAAACCATGTAACAGGTATTCTTCATGAAGTATTGATATGTTGAACTTTAAGTCCCTACAGAATATGATGAAAAAAACATTTAAAAAAATTAAGATATATTTTAAAAATAGGTGTAATTTTTTTAAAAAAATAGGCATAAAGAATTATATAATTCTTATGTTTACACATAAGTCCAGAAATCTAACCATATACAACCTTGTAGCAGGACAGTCCCACAACATGCCTTTTCCTGTCTCCTGTCTTCATTCATCACCACCTTCTTTTTGAACAATCATCTATCTGAGAGACAGCACAGCAGCAACTGGCATGTCATTACAAACAGCCTGTATTCAGAAGACCAGAATGACAGGCACTGCAAACATGAACCTACTATTACAAATTGCTATCTTCGGTGCAATTGCTTAGTTCACAGGTGTCTGTACATACAGTTAGTCAAGGTGAGAATCATTCCAATTAACTGCAAAATTCAAAAATTTTCTGAAGATTCTCAGGATCATTGCCTTACCCATCTTCTACATATAACAGTATAGCGTGCCCCTGTCATGTTTCCTAGCTCTTCTCCTTTCTTTTCATTCTCTAGTCCTTAAGTTGTTGCTTTCCTTTTAGTTGTATTATGCCTTTCTATTTGTATTTCTTCTTTTGAGTTCTTATACTAGGGAAACTATATGATATTTAAACATGTGTGTCTGGTTTATTTCACTTATGAGTATATCTTCAAATGGCATCCACTTCAATATAAAGGCTTCGAGTTTATCATTCATTATATCTGAGTAATCCTCCATTGTATAAAATACCACAGCTTTTTCATCCACCCCTCAGGTGATGGACATCTTGGTTGTTTCCAAGATTTGGCTATCACAAATTGTGCTGCTATAAACATAGGCACACATATATCACTACGATATGATGTTTTCAGATTCTCTGGGAAAATTCCCAGTAGAGGAATAGCTGGTTTAAATGGGATTTTCAGTCCAACATTTCTAAGGAGTCTCCACATTGATTTCAATAATGGTTGCATCAGTCTACATTCCCAATAGCAGGGGAGAAGTGTTCCTTTTTTGCCACAACCTCTCCAACATTTGTTGTTGGGTGATTTCTTTATGATAGCCATTCTTTCTGGGGTGAGATGATATCTCAATGTGGTTTTAATCTGCATTTCATGGATGGCTAGTGTTATGGAGCATTTTATCATATATTTATTTGCTTCTTTAATTTCATCCTCTGAGAAGTGTGTGTTCATCTTGGATGCCCATTTCTGGACTGGGTCTTTAAGTTTTGGGGCCCTAGTGTTTTTTAGTTCTTTATAAATTCTAGAGAGCAAACCTTTGTCTGAGGACTTATTTGTCATGAATTTTTCCAAATTTCTGGGTTGCCGTTTCACTTTGTTGGTAATTTCTTTTGATGTGCAAAAACTTCTCAATAAGAGCAGTTCCCATTGTTAATTCCTTCAAGTGTTTCACATGCAATTTCATTTTTGTTCATAAACTCTTTTCCTACCCCTATGTCTTCAAGAGTTCCTCCTACTTTCTCTTCCAGGAGATTTAATCTTTCTGTTTTAATGTTTAGATCTTTAATCCATTTTGACTTTATCTTAGTGGATGGTGAAAGATATGGGTCAAGTTTTAGTTTTCGGCATGTAGGGAGCCAGTATTTCCAGCACCATTTGTTAAAGAGGTTATCCATCTTCCAGTGAGCATGTTTGGCCCCTTTTTCAAAGATAAGGTGGCTGAGAATGTTTGTAGGGGCTTCAGTGTCTTCTAATCTATTCCATTGATCCTCAGGTCTATTTTGTTGCCAGTACCATGCTGATTTTGTCACGATAGGCTTGTAGTATAATTTCAAGTCAGGAATTGTAATGCCTCCTGCCTTGTCTTTATTGCCCAGAATTACCTTTGCTATTCTAGGTCTTCTCTGGTTCAAAAAAAATGCTAGGAATGATTTCTCTAGCTCTGTGAGGTATGTTGGTGGTAGTCTGATAGGAATTGCATTAAATCTGTACAGAAATTTTGGGAGTATGGTCATCTTCACAAGGTTGGTTCTTCCTATCCAGGAGCATGGAATATCTTTCTATTTTCAGAAATCCTCCATGATCTAGTTTTTAAGAGTACTGTAATTTTCCTTGAAAA